>NW_026529532.1:0-120933 GCF_028500815.1 Rissa tridactyla
GCTGAAGGCAGCAGGAAAGCCTGCAGCCCCCAACTCTGTGGGGCTACGCAAGCGGTTCCGAAAGAGCTTTAGAACAAGGCATAATTTTCCCTGCTAGCTCTTTGGGCGTGGGACCAATCTCCAGAGAGATGGCCTTTTTTGGGCCTAGCGCTGCGCCAAGTGGGAAAGGGTGGTTTTGAGGCTGAAGGCAGCAGGAAAGCCTGCAGCCCCCAGGTCTGTGGGGCTACGCAAGCGGTTCCCAAAGAGCTTTAGAACAAGGCATAGTTTTCCCTGCTGGCTCTTTGTGCATGGGACCAACCTCCACAGATAAGGCCATTTTTGTGTCTGGCGCGGCGCCAAGTGGAAAAGGGTGGTTTTGAGGCTCAAGGCAGCAGGAAAGCCTGCAGCCCCCAGGTCTGTGGGGCTACGCAAGCGGTTCCCAAAGAGCTTTAGAACAAGGCATATTTTTCCCTGCTGGCTCTTTGGGCGTGGGACCAATCTCCAGACAGATGGCCATTTTTGTGTCTGGCGCGGCGCCAAGTAGGAAAGGGTGGTTTTGAGGCTGAAGGCAGCAGGAAAGCCTGCAGCCCCCAGGTGTGTGGGGCTACGCAAGCGGTTCCCAAAGAGCTTTAGAACAAGGCATAGTTTTCCCTGCTGGCTCTTTGTGCATGGGACCAATCTCCAGAGATAAGGCCATTTTTGTGTCTGGCGCGGTGCCAAGTGGGAAAGGGTGGTTTTGAGGCTGAAGGCAGCAGGAAAGCCTGCAGCCCCAGGTCTGTGGGGCTACGCAAGCGGTTCCCAAAGAGCTTTAGAACAAGGCATAGTTTTCCCTGCTGGCTCTTTGGGCGTGGGACCAATCTCCACACGGATGGCCTTTTTTCGGCCTGGCGCGGCGCCAAGTGGGAAAGGGTGGTTTTGAGGCTGAAGGCAGCAGGAAAGCCTGCAGCCCCCAGGTGTGTGGGGCTACGCAAGCGGTTCCCAAAGAGCTTTAGAACAAGGCATAGTTTTCCCTGCTGGCTCTTTGGGCATGGGACCAATCTCCAGACAGATGGCCATTTTTGGGCCTGGCGCGGCGCCAAGTGGGAAAGGGTGGTTTTGAGGCTGAAGGCAGCAGGAAAGCCTGCAGCCCCCAGGTGTGTGGGGCTACGCAAGCGGTTCCCAAAGAGCTATAGAACAAGGCATAGTTTTCCCTGCTGGCTCTTTGGGCGTGGGACCAGTCTCCAGACAGATGGCCATTTTTGTTCCTGGCGCGGCGCCAAGTGGGAAAGGGTGGTTTTGAGGCTGAAGGCAGCAGGAAAGCCTGCAGCCCCCAGGTGTGTGGCGCTACGCAAGCGGTTCCCAAAGAGCTATAGAACAAGGCATAGTTTTCCCTGCTGGCTCCTTGGGCGTGGGACCAATTTCCAGACATATGGCCATTATTGTGACTGGCGCGGCGCCAAGTGGGAAAGGGTGGTTTTGAGGCTGAAGGCAGCAGGAAAGCCTGCAGCCCCCAGGTGTGTGGGGCTACGCAAGCGGTTCCCAAAGAGCTATACAACAAGGCATAGTTTTCCCTGCTGGCTCTTTGGGCGTGGGACCAATCTCCACACGGATGGCCTTTTTACGGCCTGGCGCGGCGCCAAGTGGGAAAGGGTGGTTTTGAGGCTGAAGGCAGCAGGAAAGCCTGCAGCCCCCAAGTGTGTGGGGCTACGCAAGCGGTTCCGAAAGAGCTTGAGAACAAGGCATAGTTTTCCCTGCTGGCTCTTTGGGCGTGGGACCAATCTCCAGACAGATGGCCTTTTTTGGGCCTAGCGCGGCGCCAAGTGGGAAAGGGTGGTTTTGAGACTGAAGGCAGCAGGAAAGCCTGCAGCCCCCAGGTCTGTGGGGCTACGCAAGCGGTTCCCAAAGAGCTATAGAACAAGGCATAGTTTTCCCTGCTGGCTCTTTGGGCGTGGGACCAATCTCCAGACAGATGGCCATTTTTGGGCCTAGCGAGGCGCCAAGTGGGGAAAGGGTGGTTTTGAGGGCTGAAGGCAGAGCGAAAGCCTGCAGCCCCCAGGTCTGTGGGGCTACGCAAGCGGTTCCCAAAGAGCTTTAGAACAAGGCATAGTTTTCCCTGCTGGCTCTTTGCGCGTGGGACCAATCTCCTGAGATATGGCCATTTTTGGGCCTGGCGCGGCGCCAAGTGGGAAAGGGTGGTTTTGAGGCTGAAGGCAGCAGGAAAGCCTGCAGCCCCCAGGTCTGTGGGGCTAAGCAAGCGGTTCCCAAAGAGCTATAGAAAAAGGCATAGTTTTCCCTGCTGGCTCTTTGGGCGTTGTGAACAATCTCCAGACAGATGGCCATTTTTGTGCCTGGCGCGGCGCCAAGTGGGAAAAGGTGGTTTTGAGGCTGAAGGCAGCAGGAAAGCCTGCAGCCCCCAGGTGTGTGGGGCTACGCAAGCGGTTCCCCAAAGAGCTATAGAACAAGCATAGTTTTCCCTGCTGGCTCTTTGGGCATGGGACCAATCTCCAGAGATAAGGCCATTATTGTGCCTGGCGCGGGTGCCAAGTGGGAAAGGGTGGTTTTGAGGCTGAAGGCAGCAGGAAAGCCTGCAGCCCCCAAGTCTGTGGGGCTACGCAAGCGGTTCCGAAAGAGCTTTAGAACAAGGCATAATTTTCCCTGCTAGCTCTTTGGGCGTGGGACCAATCTCCAGAGAGATGGCCTTTTTTGGGCCTAGCGCTGCGCCAAGTGGGAAAGGGTGGTTTTGAGGCTGAAGGCAGCAGGAAAGCCTGCAGCCCCCAGGTGTGTGGGGCTACGCAAGCGGTTCCCAAAGAGCTATAGAACAAGGCATAGTTTTCCCTGCTGGCTCTTTGAGCGTGGGACCAATCTCCAGACAGATGGCCATTTTTGTTCCTGGCGCGGCGCCAAGTGGGAAAGGGTGGTTTTGAGGCTGAAGGCAGCAGGAAAGCCTTCAGCCCCCAGGTGTGTGGGGCTACGCAAGCGGTTCCCAAAGAGCTATAGAACAAGGCATAGTTTTCCCTGCTGGCTCCTTGGGCGTGGGACCAATTTCCAGACATATGGCCATTATTGTGACTGGCGCGGTGCCAAGTGGGAATGGGTGGTTTTGAGGCTGAAGGCTGCAGGAAAGCCTGCAGCCCCCAGGTCTGTGGGGCTACGCAAGCGGTTCCCAAAGAGCTTGAGAACAAGGCATAGTTTTCCCTGCTGGCTCCTTGGGCATGGGACCAATCTCCAGACATATGGCCATTGTTGTGCCTGGCGCGGCGCCAAGTGGGAAAGGGTGGTGTGAGGCTGAAGGCAGCAGGAAAGCCTGCAGCCCCCAGGTCTGTGGGGCTACGCAAGCGGTTCCCAAAGAGCTTTAGAACAAGGCATAATTTTCCCTGCTGGCTCTTTGGGCGTGGGACCAATCTCCAGACAGATGGCCATTTTTGGGCCTAGCGAGGCGCCAAGTGGGAAAGGGTGGTTTTGAGGCTGAAGGCAGCAGGAAAGCCTGCAGCCCCCAGGTCTGTGGGGCTACGCAAGCGGTTCCCAAAGAGCTATAGAACAAGGCATAGTTTTCCCTGCTGGCTCTTTGGGCGTGGGACCAATCTCCAGACAGATGGCCATTTTTGGGCCTGGCGTGACGCCAAGTGGAAAAGGGTGGTTTTGAGGCTGAAGGCAGCAGGAAAGCCTGCAGCCCCCAGGTGTGTGGGGCTACGCAAGCGGTTCCCAAAGAGCTTTAGAACAAGGCATAGTTTTCCCTGCTGGCTCTTTGGGCGTGGGACCAATCTCCAGAGAGATGGCCTTTTTTCGGCCTGGCGCGGCGCCAAGTGGGAAAGGGTGGTTTTGAGGCTGAAGGCAGCAGGAAAGCCTGCAGCCCCCAGGTGTGTGGGGCTACGCAAGTGGTTCCCAAAGAGCTTTCGAACAAGGCATAGTTTTCCCTGCTGGCTCTTTGGGCGTGGGACCAATCTCCAGACAGATGGCCATTTTTGTGCCTGGCGCGGCGCCAAGTGGGAAAGGGTTGTTTTGAGGCTGAAGGCAGCAGGAAAGCCTGCAGCCCCAAGTGTGTGGGGCTACGCAAGCGGTTCCCAAAGAGCTATAGAACAAGGCATAGTTTTCCCTGCTGGCTCTTTGGGCGTGGGACCAGTCTCCAGACAGATGGCCATTTTTGTTCCTGGCGCGGCGCCAAGTGGGAAAGGGTGGTTTTGAGGCTGAAGGCAGCAGGAAAGCCTTCAGCCCCCAGGTGTGTGGGGCTACGCAAGCGGTTCCCAAAGAGCTATAGAACAAGGCATAGTTTTCCCTGCTGGCTCCTTGGGCGTGGGACCAATTTCCAGACAAATGGCCATTTTTGGGCCTGGCGCGGCGCCAAGTGGGAAAGGGTGGTTTTGAGGCTGAAGGCAGCAGGAAAGCCTGCAGCCCCCAGGTGTGTGGGGCTACGCAAGCGGTTCCCAAAGAGCTTTAGAACAAGGCATAGTTTTCCCTGCTGGCTCTTTGGGCGTGGGAACAATCTCCAGACAGATGGCCTTTTTTGGGCCTGGCGCGGCGCCAAGTGGGAAAGGGTGGTTTTGAGGCTGAAGGCAGCAGGAAAGCCTGCAGCCCCCAGGTCTGTGGGGCTACGCAAGCGGTTCCCAAAGAGCTATAGAACAAGGCATAGTTTTCCCTGCTGGCTCTTTGGGCGTGGGACCAATCTCCAGACAGATGGCCATTTTTGGGCCTGGCGCGGCGCCAAGTGGGAAAGGGTGGTTTTGAGACTGAAGGCAGCAGGAAAGCCTGCAGCCCCCAGGTGTGTGGGGCTACGCAAGCGGTTCCCAAAGAGCTATAGAACAAGGCATAGTTTTCCCTGCTGGCTCTTTGTGCATGGGACGAATCTCCACAGATAAGGCCATTTTTGTGTCTGGCGCGGCGCCAAGTGGGAAAGGGTGGTTTTGAGGCTGAAGGCAGCAGGAAAGCCTGCAGCCCCCAGGTGTGTGGGGCTACGCAAGCGGTTCCCAAAGAGCTTTAGAACAAGGCATAGTTTTCCCTGCTGGCTCTTTGGGTGTGTGAACAATCTCCAGACAGATGGCCATTTTTGTGTCTGGCGCGGCGCCAAGTGGGAAAGGGTGGTTTTGAGGCTGAAGGCAGCAGGAAAGCCTGCAGCCCCCAGGTCTGTGGGGCTACGCAAGCGGTTCCAAAAGAGCTTTAGAACAAGGCATAGTTTTCCCTGCTGGCTCTTTGCGCGTGGGACCAATCTCCTGAGATATGGCCATTTTTGTGTCTGGCGCGGTGCCAAGTGGGAAAGGGTGGTTTTGAGGCTGAAGGCAGCAGGAAAGCCTGCAGCCCCCAGGTGTGTGGGGCTACGCAAGCGGTTCCCAAAGAGCTTTAGAACAAGGCAAAGTTTTCCCTGCTGGCTCTTTGGGCGTGGGACCAATCTCCACACGGATGGCCTTTTTTCGGCCTGGCGCGGCGCCAAGTGGGAAAGGGTGGTTTTGAGGCTGAAGGCAGCAGGAAAGCCTGCAGCCCCCAGGTGTGTGGGGCTACGCAAGCGGTTCCCAAAGAGCTTTAGAACAAGGCATAGTTTTCCCTGCTGGCTCTTTGGGTGTGTGAACAATCTCCAGACAGATGGCCATTTTTGTGTCTGGCGCGGCGCCAAGTGGGAAAGGGTGGTTTTGAGGCTGAAGGCAGCAGGAAAGCCTGCAGCCCCCAGGTGTGTGGGGCTACGCAAGCGGTTCCCAAAGAGCTTTAGAACAAGGCATAGTTTTCCCTGCTGGCTCTTTGTGCATGGGACCAATCTCCAGAGATAAGGCCATTTTTGTGTCTGGCGCGGTGCCAAGTGGGAAAGGGTGGTTTTGAGGCTGAAGGCAGCAGGAAAGCCTGCAGCCCCCAGGTGTGTGGGGCTACGCAAGCGGTTCCCAAAGAGCTTTAGAACAAGGCATAGTTTTCCCTGCTGGCTCTTTGGGCGTGGGACCAATCTCCACACGGATGGCCTTTTTTCGGCCTGGCGCGGCGCCAAGTGGGAAAGGGTGGTTTTGAGGCTGAAGGCAGCAGGAAAGCCTGCAGCCCCCAGGTCTGTGGGGCTACGCAAGCGGTTCCGAAAGAGCTTTAGAACAAGGCATAGTTTTCCCTGCTGGCTCTTTGGGCGTGGGACCAATCTCCAGACAGATGGCCATTTTTGGGCCTGGCGCGGCGCCAAGTGGGAAAGGGTGGTTTTGAGGCTTAAGGCAGCAGGAAAGCCTGCAGCCCCCAGGTGTGTGGGGCTACGCAAGCGGTTCCCAAAGAGCTTTAGAACAAGGCATAGTTTTCCCTGCTGGCTCTTTGGGCGTGTGACCAATCTCCAGACAGATGGCCATTTTTGGGCCTGGCGCGGCGCCAAGTGGGAAAGGGTGGTTTTGAGGCTGAAGGCAGCAGGAAAGCCTGCAGCCCCCAGGTCTGTGGGGCTACGCAAGCGGTTCCCAAAGAGCTATAGAACAAGGCATAGTTTTCCCTGCTGGCTCCTTGGGCGTGGGACCAATTTCCAGACATATGGCCATTATTGTGACTGGCGCGGCGCCAAGTGGGAAAGGGTGGTTTTGAGGCTGAAGGCAGCAGGAAAGCCTGCAGCCCCCAGGTCTGTGGGGCTACGCAAGCGGTTCCCAAAGAGCTATACAACAAGGCATAGTTTTCCCTGCTGGCTCTTTGGGCGTGGGACCAATCTCCACACGGATGGCCTTTTTACGGCCTGGCGCGGCGCCAAGTGGGAAAGGGTGGTTTTGAGGCTGAAGGCAGCAGGAAAGCCTGCAGCCCCCAAGTGTGTGGGGCTACGCAAGCGGTTCCGAAAGAGCTTGAGAACAAGGCATAGTTTTCCCTGCTGGCTCTTTGGGCGTGGGACCAATCTCCAGACAGATGGCCTTTTTTGGGCCTAGCGCGGCGCCAAGTGGGAAAGGGTGGTTTTGAGACTGAAGGCAGCAGGAAAGCCTGCAGCCCCCAGGTCTGTGGGGCTACGCAAGCGGTTCCCAAAGAGCTATAGAACAAGGCATAGTTTTCCCTGCTGGCTCTTTGGGCGTGGGACCAATCTCCAGACAGATGGCCATTTTTGGGCCTAGCGAGGCGCCAAGTGGGAAAGGGTGGTTTTGAGGCTGAAGGCAGCAGGAAAGCCTGCAGCCCCCAGGTCTGTGGGGCTACGCAAGCTGTTCCCAAAGAGCTTTAGAACAAGGCATAGTTTTCCCTGCTGGCTCTTTGCGCGTGGGACCAATCTCCTGAGATATGGCCATTTTTGGGCCTGGCGCGGCGCCAAGTGGGAAAGGGTGGTTTTGAGGCTGAAGGCAGCAGGAAAGCCTGCAGCCCCCAGGTCTGTGGGGCTAAGCAAGCGGTTCCCAAAGAGCTATAGAACAAGGCATAGTTTTCCCTGCTGGCTCTTTGGGCGTGTGAACAATCTCCAGACAGATGGCCATTTTTGTGCCTGGCGCGGCGCCAAGTGGGAAAAGGTGGTTTTGAGGCTGAAGGCAGCAGGAAAGCCTGCAGCCCCCAGGTGTGTGGGGCTACGCAAGCGGTTCCCAAAGAGCTATAGAACAAGGCATAGTTTTCCCTGCTGGCTCCTTGGGCATGGGACCAATTTCCAGACATATGGCCATTATTGTGACTGGCGCGGCGCCAAGTGGGAAAGGGTGGTTTTGAGGCTGAAGGCAGCAGGAAAGCCTGCAGGCCCCAGGTGTGTGGGGCTACGCAAGCGGTTCCCAAAGAGCTATAGAACAAGGCATAGTTTTCCCTGCTGGCTCTTTGGGCATGGGACCAATCTCCAGAGATAAGGCCATTATTGTGCCTGGCGCGGTGCCAAGTGGGAAAGGGTGGTTTTGAGGCTGAAGGCAGCAGGAAAGCCTGCAGCCCCCAAGTCTGTGGGGCTACGCAAGCGGTTCCGAAAGAGCTTTAGAACAAGGCATAATTTTCCCTGCTAGCTCTTTGGGCGTGGGACCAATCTCCAGAGAGATGGCCTTTTTTGGGCCTAGCGCTGCGCCAAGTGGGAAAGGGTGGTTTTGAGGCTGAAGGCAGCAGGAAAGCCTGCAGCCCCCAGGTGTGTGGGGCTACGCAAGCGGTTCCCAAAGAGCTATAGAACAAGGCATAGTTTTCCCTGCTGGCTCTTTGAGCGTGGGACCAATCTCCAGACAGATGGCCATTTTTGTTCCTGGCGCGGCGCCAAGTGGGAAAGGGTGGTTTTGAGGCTGAAGGCAGCAGGAAAGCCTTCAGCCCCCAGGTGTGTGGGGCTACGCAAGCGGTTCCCAAAGAGCTATAGAACAAGGCATAGTTTTCCCTGCTGGCTCCTTGGGCGTGGGACCAATTTCCAGACATATGGCCATTATTGTGACTGGCGCGGTGCCAAGTGGGAATGGGTGGTTTTGAGGCTGAAGGCTGCAGGAAAGCCTGCAGCCCCCAGGTCTGTGGGGCTACGCAAGCGGTTCCCAAAGAGCTTGAGAACAAGGCATAGTTTTCCCTGCTGGCTCCTTGGGCATGGGACCAATCTCCAGACATATGGCCATTGTTGTGCCTGGCGCGGCGCCAAGTGGGAAAGGGTGGTTTTGAGGCTGAAGGCAGCAGGAAAGCCTGCAGCCCCCAGGTCTGTGGGGCTACGCAAGCGGTTCCCAAAGAGCTTTAGAACAAGGCATAATTTTCCCTGCTGGCTCTTTGGGCGTGGGACCAATCTCCAGACAGATGGCCATTTTTGGGCCTAGCGAGGCGCCAAGTGGGAAAGGGTGGTTTTGAGGCTGAAGGCAGCAGGAAAGCCTGCAGCCCCCAGGTGTGTGGGGCTACGCAAGCGGTTCCCAAAGAGCTATAGAACAAGGCATAGTTTTCCCTGCTGGCTCTTTGGGCGTGGGACCAATCTCCAGACAGATGGCCATTTTTGGGCCTGGCGTGACGCCAAGTGGAAAAGGGTGGTTTTGAGGCTGAAGGCAGCAGGAAAGCCTGCAGCCCCCAGGTGTGTGGGGCTACGCAAGCGGTTCCCAAAGAGCTTTAGAACAAGGCATAGTTTTCCCTGCTGGCTCTTTGGGCATGGGACCAATCTCCAGACAGATGGCCTTTTTTCGGCCTGGCGCGGCGCCAAGTGGGAAAGGGTGGTTTTGAGGCTGAAGGCAGCAGGAAAGCCTGCAGCCCCCAGGTGTGTGGGGCTACGCAAGCGGTTCCCAAAGAGCTTTCGAACAAGGCATAGTTTTCCCTGCTGGCTCTTTGGGCGTGGGACCAATCTCCAGACAGATGGCCATTTTTGTGCCTGGCGCGGCGCCAAGTGGGAAAGGGTTGTTTTGAGGCTGAAGGCAGCAGGAAAGCCTGCAGCCCCCAAGTGTGTGGGGCTACGCAAGCGGTTCCCAAAGAGCTATAGAACAAGGCATAGTTTTCCCTGCTGGCTCTTTGGGCGTGGGACCAGTCTCCAGACAGATGGCCATTTTTGGGCCAGGCGCGGCGCCAAGTGGGAAAGGGTGGTTTTGAGGCTGAAGGCAGCAGGAAAGCCTTCAGCCCCCAGGTGTGTGGGGCTACGCAAGCGGTTCCCAAAGAGCTATAGAACAAGGCATAGTTTTCCCTGCTGGCTCCTTGGGCGTGGGACCAATTTCCAGACATATGGCCATTATTGTGACTGGCGCGGCGCCAAGTGGGAAAGGGTGGTTTTGAGGCTGAAGGCAGCAGGAAAGCCTGCAGCCCCCAGGTCTGTGGGGCTAAGCAAGCGGTTCCCAAAGAGCTATACAACAAGGCATAGTTTTCCCTGCTGGCTCTTTGGGCGTGGGACCAATCTCCACACGGATGGCCTTTTTACGGCCTGGCGCGGCGCCAAGTGGGAAAGGGTGGTTTTGAGGCTGAAGGCAGCAGGAAAGCCTGCAGCCCCCAAGTGTGTGGGGCTACGCAAGCGGTTCCGAAAGAGCTTGAGAACAAGGCATAGTTTTCCCTGCTGGCTCTTTGGGCGTGGGACCAATCTCCAGACAGATGGCCATTTTTGGGCCTAGCGAGGCGCCAAGTGGGAAAGGGTGGTTTTGAGGCTGAAGGCAGCAGGAAAGCCTGCAGCCCCCAGGTGTGTGGGGCTACGCAAGCGGTTCCCAAAGAGCTATAGAACAAGGCATAGTTTTCCCTGCTGGCTCTTTGGGCGTGGGACCAATCTCCAGACAGATGGCCATTTTTGGGCCTGGCGTGACGCCAAGTGGAAAAGGGTGGTTTTGAGGCTGAAGGCAGCAGGAAAGCCTGCAGCCCCCAGGTGTGTGGGGCTACGCAAGCGGTTCCCAAAGAGCTTTAGAACAAGGCATAGTTTTCCCTGCTGGCTCTTTGTGCATGATACCAATCTCCACAGATAAGGACATTTTTGTGTCTGGCGCGGCGCCAAGTGGGAAAGGGTGGTTTTGAGGCTGAAGGCAGCAGGAAAGCCTGCAGCCCCCAGGTGTGTGGGGCTACGCAAGCGGTTCCCAAAGAGCTTTCGAACAAGGCATAGTTTTCCCTGCTGGCTCTTTGGGCGTGGGACCAATCTCCAGACAGATGGCCATTTTTGTGCCTGGCGCGGCGCCAAGTGGGAAAGGGTTGTTTTGAGGCTGAAGGCAGCAGGAAAGCCTGCAGCCCCCAAGTGTGTGGGGCTACGCAAGCGGTTCCCAAAGAGCTATAGAACAAGGCATAGTTTTCCCTGCTGGCTCTTTGGGCGTGGGACCAGTCTCCAGACAGATGGCCATTTTTGGGCCAGGCGCGGCGCCAAGTGGGAAAGGGTGGTTTTGAGGCTGAAGGCAGCAGGAAAGCCTGCAGCCCCCAGGTGTGTGGGGCTACGCAAGCGGTTCCCAAAGAGCTATAGAACAAGGCATAGTTTTCCCTGCTGGCTCCTTGGGCGTGGGACCAATTTCCAGACATATGGCCATTATTGTGACTGGCGCGGCGCCAAGTGGGAAAGGGTGGTTTTGAGGCTGAAGGCAGCAGGAAAGCCTGCAGCCCCCAGGTCTGTGGGGCTACGCAAGCGGTTCCCAAAGAGCTATACAACAAGGCATAGTTTTCCCTGCTGGCTCTTTGGGCGTGGGACCAATCTCCACACGGATGGCCTTTTTACGGCCTGGCGCGGCGCCAAGTGGGAAAGGGTGGTTTTGAGGCTGAAGGCAGCAGGAAAGCCTGCAGCCCCCAAGTGTGTGGGGCTACGCAAGCGGTTCCGAAAGAGCTTGAGAACAAGGCATAGTTTTCCCTGCTGGCTCTTTGGGCGTGGGACCAATCTCCAGACAGATGGCCATTTTTGGGCCTAGCGAGGCGCCAAGTGGGAAAGGGTGGTTTTGAGGCTGAAGGCAGCAGGAAAGCCTGCAGCCCCCAGGTGTGTGGGGCTACGCAAGCGGTTCCCAAAGAGCTATAGAACAAGGCATAGTTTTCCCTGCTGGCTCTTTGGGCGTGGGACCAATCTCCAGACAGATGGCCATTTTTGGGCCTGGCGTGACGCCAAGTGGAAAAGGGTGGTTTTGAGGCTGAAGGCAGCAGGAAAGCCTGCAGCCCCCAGGTCTGTGGGGCTACGCAAGCGGTTCCCAAAGAGCTTTAGAACAAGGCATAGTTTTCCCTGCTGGCTCTTTGTGCATGATACCAATCTCCACAGATAAGGACATTTTTGTGTCTGGCGCGGCGCCAAGTGGGAAAGGGTGGTTTTGAGGCTGAAGGCAGCAGGAAAGCCTGCAGCCCCCAGGTGTGTGGGGCTACGCAAGCGGTTCCCAAAGAGCTTTAGAACAAGGCATAGTTTTCCCTGCTGGCTCTTTGGGCGTGGGACCAATCTCCAGACAAATGGCCATTTTTGGGCCTGGCGCGGCGCCAAGTGGGAAAGGGTGGTTTTGAGGCTGAAGGCAGCAGGAAAGCCTGCAGCCCCCAGGTGTGTGGGGCTACGCAAGCGGTTCCCAAAGAGCTTTAGAACAAGGCATAGTTTTCCCTGCTGGCTCTTTGGGCGTGGGAACAATCTCCAGACAGATGGCCTTTTTTGGGCCTGGCGCGGCGCCAAGTGGGAAAGGGTGGTTTTGAGGCTGAAGGCAGCAGGAAAGCCTGCAGCCCCCAGGTCTGTGGGGCTACGCAAGCGGTTCCCAAAGAGCTATAGAACAAGGCATAGTTTTCCCTGCTGGCTCTTTGGGCGTGGGACCAATCTCCAGACAGATGGCCATTTTTGGGCCTGGCGCGGCGCCAAGTGGGAAAGGGTGGTTTTGAGACTGAAGGCAGCAGGAAAGCCTGCAGCCCCCAGGTGTGTGGGGCTACGCAAGCGGTTCCCAAAGAGCTATAGAACAAGGCATAGTTTTCCCTGCTGGCTCTTTGTGCATGGGACCAATCTCCACAGATAAGGCCATTTTTGTGTCTGGCGCGGCGCCAAGTGGGAAAGGGTGGTTTTGAGGCTGAAGGCAGCAGGAAAGCCTGCAGCCCCCAGGTGTGTGGGGCTACGCAAGCGGTTCCCAAAGAGCTTTAGAACAAGGCATAGTTTTCCCTGCTGGCTCTTTGGGTGTGTGAACAATCTCCAGACAGATGGCCATTTTTGTGTCTGGCGCGGCGCCAAGTGGGAAAGGGTGGTTTTGAGGCTGAAGGCAGCAGGAAAGCCTGCAGCCCCCAGGTCTGTGGGGCTACGCAAGCGGTTCCAAAAGAGCTTTAGAACAAGGCATAGTTTTCCCTGCTGGCTCTTTGCGCGTGGGACCAATCTCCTGAGATATGGCCATTTTTGTGTCTGGCGCGGCACCAAGTGGGAAAGGGTGGTTTTGAGGCTGAAGGCAGCAGGAAAGCCTGCAGCCCCCAGGTGTGTGGGGCTACGCAAGCGGTTCCCAAAGAGCTTTAGAACAAGGCAAAGTTTTCCCTGCTGGCTCTTTGGGCGTGGGACCAATCTCCACACGGATGGCCTTTTTTCGGCCTGGCGCGGCGCCAAGTGGGAAAGGGTGGTTTTGAGGCTGAAGGCAGCAGGAAAGCCTGCAGCCCCCAGGTGTGTGGGGCTACGCAAGCGGTTCCCAAAGAGCTTTAGAACAAGGCATAGTTTTCCCTGCTGGCTCTTTGGGTGTGTGAACAATCTCCAGACAGATGGCCATTTTTGTGTCTGGCGCGGCGCCAAGTGGGAAAGGGTGGTTTTGAGGCTGAAGGCAGCAGGAAAGCCTGCAGCCCCCAGGTCTGTGGGGCTACGCAAGCGGTTCCCAAAGAGCTTTAGAACAAGGCATAGTTTTCCCTGCTGGCTCTTTGTGCATGGGACCAATCTCCAGAGATAAGGCCATTTTTGTGTCTGGCGCGGTGCCAAGTGGGAAAGGGTGGTTTTGAGGCTGAAGGCAGCAGGAAAGCCTGCAGCCCCCAGGTGTGTGGGGCTACGCAAGCGGTTCCCAAAGAGCTTTAGAACAAGGCATAGTTTTCCCTGCTGGCTCTTTGGGCGTGGGACCAATCTCCACACGGATGGCCTTTTTTCGGCCTGGCGCGGCGCCAAGTGGGAAAGGGTGGTTTTGAGGCTGAAGGCAGCAGGAAAGCCTGCAGCCCCCAGGTCTGTGGGGCTACGCAAGCGGTTCCGAAAGAGCTTTAGAACAAGGCATAGTTTTCCCTGCTGGCTCTTTGGGCGTGGGACCAATCTCCAGACAGATGGCCATTTTTGGGCCTGGCGCGGCGCCAAGTGGGAAAGGGTGGTTTTGAGGCTTAAGGCAGCAGGAAAGCCTGCAGCCCCCAGGTGTGTGGGGCTACGCAAGCGGTTCCCAAAGAGCTTTCGAACAAGGCATAGTTTTCCCTGCTGGCTCTTTGGGCGTGTGACCAATCTCCAGACAGATGGCCATTTTTGGGCCTGGCGCGGCGCCAAGTGGGAAAGGGTGGTTTTGAGGCTGAAGGCAGCAGGAAAGCCTGCAGCCCCCAGGTCTGTGGGGCTACGCAAGCGGTTCCCAAAGAGCTATAGAACAAGGCATAGTTTTCCCTGCTGGCTCTTTGGGCGTGGGACCAGTCTCCAGACAGATGGCCATTTTTGTTCCTGGCGCGGCGCCAAGTGGGAAAGGGTGGTTTTGAGGCTGAAGGCAGCAGGAATGCCTGCAGCCTCCAGGTGTGTGGGGCTACGCAAGCGGTTCCCAAAGAGCTATAGAACAAGGCATAGTTTTCCCTGCTGGCTCCATGGGCGTGGGACCAATTTCCAGACATATGGCCATTTTTGGGCCTGGCGTGACGCCAAGTGGGAAAGGGTGGTTTTGAGGCTGAAGGCAGCAGGAAAGCCTGCAGCCCCCAGGTGTGTGGGGCTACGCAAGCGGTTCCCAAAGAGCTTTAGAACAAGGCATAGTTTTCCCTGCTGGCTCTTTGTGCATGGGACCAATCTCCACACGGATGGCCTTTTTTCGGCCTGGCACGGCGCCAAGTTGGAAAGGGTGGTTTTGAGGCTGAAGGCAGCAGGAAAGCCTGCAGCCCCCAAGTGTGTGGGGCTACGCAAGCGGTTCCCAAAGAGCTTTAGAACAAGGCATAATTTTCCCTGCTGGCTCTTTGGGCGTGGGACCAATCTCCAGGCAGATGGCCATTTTTGGGCCTGGCGTGACGCCAAGTGGAAAAGGGTGGTTTTGAGGCTGAAGGCAGCAGGAAAGCCTGCAGCCCCCAGGTGTGTGGGGCTACGCAAGCGGTTCCGAAAGAGCTATAGAACAAGGCATAGTTTTCCCAGCTGGCTCTTTGGGCATGGGAACAATCTCCAGACAGATGGCCATTTTTGGGCCTGGCGCGGCGCCAAGTGGGAAAGGGTGGTTTTGAGGCTGAAGGCAGCAGGAAAGCCTGCAGCCCCCAGGTGTGTGGGGCTACGCAAGCGGTTCCCAAAGAGCTTTAGAACAAGGCATAGTTTTCCCTCCTGGCTCTTTGGGCGTGGGACCAATCTCCTGAGATAAGGCCATTTTTGGGCCTGGCGCGGTGCCAAGTGGGAAAGGGTGGTTTTGAGGCTGAAGGCAGTAGGAAAGCCTGCAGCCCCCAGGTCTGTGGGGCTACGCAAGCGGTTCCCAAAGAGCTTTAGAACAAGGCATAGTTTTCCCTGCTGGCTCTTTGGGCGTGGGACCAATCTCCAGACAGATGGCCATTTTTGGGCCTGGCGCGGTGCCAAGTGGGAAAGGGTGGTTTTGAGGCTAAAGGCAGCAGGAAAGCCTGCAGCCCCCAGGTGTGTGGGGCTACGCAAGCGGTTCCCAAAGAGCTTGAGAACAAGGCATAGTTTTCCCTGCTGGCTCTTTGGGCGTGGGACCAATCTCCAGACAGATGGCCATTTTTGGGCCTGGCGCGGCGCCAAGTGGGAAAGGGTGGTTTTGAGGCTTAAGGCAGCAGGAAAGCCTGCAGCCCCCAGGTGTGTGGGGCTACGCAAGCGGTTCCCAAAGAGCTTTAGAACAAGGCATAGTTTTCCCTGCTGGCTCTTTGGGCGTGTGACCAATCTCCAGACAGATGGCCATTTTTGGGCCTGGCGCGGCGCCAAGTGGGAAAGGGTGGTTTTGAGGCTGAAGGCAGCAGGAAAGCCTGCAGCCCCCAAGTGTGTGGGGCTACGCAAGCGGTTCCCAAAGAGCTATAGAACAAGGCATAGTTTTCCCTGCTGGCTCTTTGGGCGTGGGACCAATCTCCAGACAGATGGCCATTTTTGTTCCTGGCGCGGCGCCAAGTGGGAAAGGGTGGTTTTGAGGCTGAAGGCAGCAGGAAAGCCTGCAGCCTCCAGGTGTGTGGGGCTACGCAAGCGGTTCCCAAAGAGCTATAGAACAAGGCATAGTTTTCCCTGCTGGCTCCATGGGCGTGGGACCAATTTCCAGACATATGGCCATTATTGTGACTGGCGCGGCGCCAAGTGGGAAAGGGTGGTTTTGAGGCTGAAGGCAGCAGGAAAGCCTGCAGCCCCCAGGTGTGTGGGGCTACGCAAGCGGTTCCCAAAGAGCTTTAGAACAAGGCATAGTTTTCCCTGCTGGCTCTTTGTGCATGGGACCAATCTCCACACGGATGGCCTTTTTTCGGCCTGGCGCGGCGCCAAGTTGGAAAGGGTGGTTTTGAGGCTGAAGGCAGCAGGAAAGCCTGCAGCCCCCAAGTGTGTGGGGCTACGCAAGCGGTTCCCAAAGAGCTTTAGAACAAGGCATAATTTTCCCTGCTCTCTCTTTGGGCGTGGGACCAATCTCCAGGCAGATGGCCATTTTTGGGCCTGGCGTGACGCCAAGTGGAAAAGGGTGGTTTTGAGGCTGAAGGCAGCAGGAAAGCCTGCAGCCCCCAGGTGTGTGGGGCTACGCAAGCGGTTCCGAAAGAGCTTGAGAACAAGGCATAGTTTTCCCTGCTGGCTCTTTGGGCGTGGGACCAATCTCCAGACAGATGGCCATTTTTGGGACTAGCGAGGCGCCAAGTGGGAAAGGGTGGTTTTGAGGCTGAAGGCAGCAGGAAAGCCTGCAGCCCCCAGGTGTGTGGGGCTACGCAAGCGGTTCCCAAAGAGCTATAGAACAAGGCATAGTTTTCCCTGCTGGCTCTTTGGGCGTGGGACGAATCTCCAGACAGATGGCCATTTTTGGGCCTGGCGTGACGCCAAGTGGGAAAGGGTGGTTTTGAGGCTGAAGGCAGCAGGAAAGCCGGCAGGCCCCAGGTCTGTGGGGCTACGCAAGCGGTTCCCAAAGAGCTTTAGAACAAGGCAGAGTTTTCCCTGCTGGCTCTTTGGGCATGGGACCAATCTCCAGACAGATGGCCATTTTTGGGCCTGGCGCGGCGCCAAGTGGGAAAGGGTGGTTTTGAGGCTGAAGGCAGCAGGAAATCCTGCAGCCCCCAGGTGTGTGGGGCTACGCAAGCGGTTCCCAAAGAGCTTGAGAACAAGGCATAGTTTTCCCTCCTGGCTCTTTGGGCGTGGGACCAATCTCCACAGATAAGGCCATTTTTGGGCCTGGCGCGGTGCCAAGTGGGAAAGGGTTGTTTTGAGGCTGAAGACAGCAGGAAAGCCTGCAGCCCCCAGGTCTGTGGGGCTACGCAAGCGGTTCCCAAAGAGCTATAGAACAAGGCATAGTTTTCCCAGCTGGCTCTTTGGGCATGGGAACAATCTCCAGACAGATGGCCATTTTTGGGCCTAGCGAGGCGCCAAGTGGGAAAGGGTGGTTTTGAGGCTGAAGGCAGCAGGAAAGCCTGCAGCCCCCAGGTGTGTGGGGCTACGCAAGCGGTTCCCAAAGAGCTATAGAACAAGGCATAGTTTTCCCTGCTGGCTCTTTGGGCGTGGGACCAATCTCCACAGATAAGGCCATTTTTGTGCCTGTCGCGGTGCCAAGTGGGAAAGGGTGGTTTTGAGGCTGAAGGCAGTAGGAAAGCCTGCAGCCCCCAGGTCTGTGGGGCTACGCAAGCGGTTCCCAAAGAGCTATAGAACAAGGCATAGTTTTCCCTGCTGGCTCTTTGGGCGTGGGACCAATCTCCAGACAGATGGCCATTTTTGGGCCTGGCGCGGCGCCAAGTGGGAAAGGGTGGTTTTGAGGCTAAAGGCAGCAGGAAAGCCTGCAGCCCCCAGGTGTGTGGGGCTACGCAAGCGGTTCCCAAAGAGCTTGAGAACAAGGCATAGTTTTCCCTGCTGGCTCTTTGGGCGTGGGACCAATCTCCTGAGATATGGCCATTTTTGGGCCTGGCGTGACGCCAAGTGGGAAAGGGTGGTTTTGAGGCTGAAGGCAGCAGGAAAGCCTGCAGCCCCCAGGTGTTTGGGGCTACGCAAGCGGTTCCCAAAGAGCTTTAGAACAAGGCATAGTTTTCCCTGCTGGCTCTTTGGGCGTGGGACCAATCTCCAGAGGTATGGCCATTTTTGTGCCTGGCGCGGCGCCAAGTGGGAAAGGGTGGTTTTGAGGCTGAAGGCAGCAGGAAAGCCTGCAGCCCCCAGGTGTGTGGGGCTACGCAAGCGGTTCCCAAAGAGCTATAGAACAAGGCATAGTTTTCCCTGCTGGCTCTTTGGGCGTGGGACCAGTCTCCAGACAGATGGCCATTTTTGGGCCTGGCGTGACGCCAAGTGGGAAAGGGTGGTTTTGAGGCTGAAGGAAGCAGGAAAGCCTGCAGCCCCCAGGTCTGTGGGGCTACGCAAGCGGTTCCCAAAGAGCTATAGAACAAGGCAGAGTTTTCCCTGCTGTCTCTTTGGGCATGAGACCAATCTCCAGACAGATGGCCATTTTTGTTCCTGGCGCGGCGCCAAGTGGGAAAGGGTGGTTTTGAGGCTGAAGGCAGCAGGAAAGCCTGCAGCCCCCAGGTGTGTGGGGCTACGCAAGCGGTTCCCAAAGAGCTTGAGAACAAGGCATAGCTTTCCCTGCTGGCTCTTTGGGCGTGGGACCAATCTCCAGACAGATGGCCATTTTTGTGCCTGGCGCGGCGCTAAGTGGGAAAGGGTGGTTTTGAGGCTAAAGGCAGCAGGAAAGCCTGCAGCCCCCAGGTGTGTGGGGCTACGCAAGCGGTTCCCAAAGAGCTTTAGAACAAGGCACAGTTTTCCCTGCTGTCTCTTTGGGCATGGGAACAATCTCCAGACAGATGGCCATTTTTGGGCCTGGCGCGGCGCCAAGTGGGAAAGGGTGGTTTTGAGGCTAAAGGCAGCAGGAAAGCCTGCAGCCCCCAGGTCTGTGGGGCTACGCAAGCGGTTCCCAAAGAGCTTGAGAACAAGGCATAATTTTCCCTGCTGGCTCTTTGGGCGTGGGACCAATCTCCAGACAGATGGCCATTTTTGGGCCTGGCGCGGCGCCAAGTGGGAAAGGGTGGTTTTGAGGCTGAAGGCAGCAGGAAAGCCTGCAGCCCCCAGGTGTGTGGGGCTACGCAAGCGGTTCCCAAAGAGCTATAGAACAAGGCATAGTTTTCCCTGCTGGCTCTTTGGGCGTGGGAACAATCTCCAGACAGATGGCCATTTCTCTGCCTGGCGCGGCGCCAAGTGGAAAAGGGCGGTTTTGAGGCTGAAGGCAGCAGGAAAGCCTGCAGCCCCCAGGTGTCTGGGGCTACGCAAGCGGTTCCCAAAGAGCTATAGAACAAGGCATAGTTTTCCCTGCTGGCTCTTTGGGCGTGGGACCAATCTCCAGACAGATGGCCATTTTTGGGCCTAGCGAGGCGCCAAGTGGGAAAGGGTGGTTTTGAGGCTGAAGGCAGCAGGAAAGCCTGCAGCCCCCAGGTGTGTGGGGCTACGCAAGCGGTTCCCAAAGAGCTATAGAACAAGGCATAGTTTTCCCTGCTGGCTCTTTGGGCGTGGGACCAATCTCCAGACAGATGGCCATTTTTGGGCCTGGCGTGACGCCAAGTGGGAAAGGGTGGTTTTGAGGCTGAAGGCAGCAGGAAAGCCGGCAGGCCCCAGGTCTGTGGGGCTACGCAAGCGGTTCCCAAAGAGCTTTAGAACAAGGCAGAGTTTTCCCTGCTGGCTCTTTGGGCATGGGACCAATCTCCAGACAGATGGCCATTTTTGGGCCTGGCGCGGCGCCAAGTGGGAAAGGGTGGTTTTGAGGCTGAAGGCAGCAGGAAAGCCTGCAGCCCCCAGGTGTGTGGGGCTACGCAAGCGGTTCCCAAAGAGCTTGAGAACAAGGCATAGTTTTCCCTGCTGGCTCTTTGGGCGTGGGACCAATCTCCACAGATAAGGCCATTTTTGGGCCTGGCGCGGTGCCAAGTGGGAAAGGGTGGTTTTGAGGCTGAAGACAGCAGGAAAGCCTGCAGCCCCCAGGTCTGTGGGGCTATGCAAGCGGTTCCCAAAGAGCTATAGAACAAGGCATAGTTTTCCCAGCTGGCTCTTTGGGCATGGGAACAATCTCCAGACAGATGGCCATTTTTGGGCCTGGCGCGGCGCCAAGTGGGAAAGGGTGGTTTTGAGGCTGAAGGCAGCAGGAAAGCCTGCAGCCCCCAGGTGTGTGGCGCTACGCAAGCGGTTCCCAAAGAGCTATAGAACAAGGCATAGTTTTCCCTCCTGGCTCTTTGGGCGTGGGACCAATCTCCACAGATAAGGCCATTTTTGGGCCTGGCGCGGTGCCAAGTGGGAAAGGGTGGTTTTGAGGCTGAAGGCAGTAGGAAAGCCTGCAGCCCATAGGTGTGTGAGGCTACGCAAGCGGTTCCCAAAGAGCTATAGAACAAGGCATAGTTTTCCCTGCTGGCTCTTTGGGCGTGGGACCAATCTCCAGACAGATGGCCATTTTTGGGCCTGGCGCGGCGCCAAGTGGGAAAGGGTGGTTTTGAGGCTGAAGGCAGCAGGAAAGCCTGCAGCCCCCAGGTGTTTGGGGCTACGCAAGCGGTTCCCAAAGAGCTTTAGAACAAGGCATAGTTTTCCCTGCTGGGTCTTTGGGCGTGGGACCAATCTCCAGAGGTATGGCCATTTTTGTGCCTGGCGCGGCGCCAAGTGGGAAAGGGTGGTTTTGAGGCTGAAGGCAGCAGGAAAGCCTGCAGCCCCCAGGTGTGTGGGGCTACGCAAGCGGTTCCCAAAGAGCTTTAGAACAAGGCAGAGTTTTCCCTGCTGTCTCTTTGGGCATGAGACCAATCTCCAGACAGATGGCCATTTTTGGGCCTGGCGCGGCGCCAAGTGGGAAAGGGTGGTTTTGAGGCTGAAGGCAGCAGGAAAGCCTGCAGCCCCCAGGTGTGTGGGGCTACGCAAGCGGTTCCCAAAGAGCTTGAGAACAAGGCATAGCTTTCCCTCCTGGCTCTTTGGGCGTGGGACCAATCTCCAGACAGATGGCCATTTTTGTGCCTGGCGCGGCGCCAAGTGGGAAAGGGTGGTTTTGAGGCTAAAGGCAGCAGGAAAGCCTGCAGCCCCCAGGTGTGTGGGGCTACGCAAGCGGTTCCCAAAGAGCTTTAGAACAAGGCACAGTTTTCCCTGCTGTCTCTTTGGGCGTGGGACCAATCTCCAGACAGATGGCCATTTTTGGGCCTGGCGCGGCGCCAAGTGGGAAAGGGTGGTTTTGAGGCTGAAGGCAGCAGGAAAGCCTGCAGCCCCCAGGTGTGTGGGGCTACGCAAGCGGTTCCCAAAGAGCTTTAGAACAAGGCATAGTTTTCCCTGCTGGCTCTTTGGGCGTGGGACCAATCTCCACAGATAAGGCCATTTTTGGGCCTGGCGCGGTGCCAAGTGGGAAAGGGTCGTTTTGAGGCTGAAGGCAGCAGGAAAGCCTGCAGCCCCAAGGTCTGTGGGGCTACGCAAGCGGTTCCCAAAGAGCTTTAGAACAAGGCATAGTTTTCCCTGCTGGCTCTTTGGGCGTGGGACCAATCTCCAGACAGATGGCCATTTTTGGGCCTAGAGCGGCGCCAAGTGGGAAAGGGTGGTTTTGAGGCTGAAGGCAGCAGGAAAGCCTGCAGCCCCCAGGTGTGTGGGGCTACGCAAGCGGTTCCCAAAGAGCTATAGAACAAGGCATAGTTTTCCCTGCTGGCTCTTTGGGCGTGGGACCAATCTCCAGACAGATGGCCATTTTTGGGCCTGGCGCGGCGCCAAGTGGGAAAGGGTGGTTTTGAGGCTGAAGGCAGCAGGAAAGCCTGCAGACCCCAGGTCTGTGGGGCTACGCAAGCGGTTCCCAAAGAGCCTTAGAACAAGGCATAGTTTTCCCTGCTGGCTCTTTGGGCGTGGGACCAATCTCCAGAGGTATGGCCATTTTTGTGCCTGGCGCGGCGCCAAGTGGGAAAGGGTGGTTTTGAGGCTGAAGGCAGCAGGAAAGCCTGCAGCCCCCAGGTCTGTGGGGCTACGCAAGCGGTTCCCAAAGAGCTATAGAACAAGGCATAGTTTTCCCTGCTGGCTCTTTGGGCGTGGGAACAATCTCCAGACAGATGGCCATTTCTCTGCCTGGCGCGGCGCCAAGTGGGAAAGGGTGGTTTTGAGGCTGAAGGCAGCAGGAAAGCCTGCAGCCCCCAGGTCTGTGGGGCTACGCAAGCGGTTCCCAAAGAGCTTTAGAACAAGGCATAGTTTTCCCTGCTGGCTCTTTGTGCATGGGACCAATCTCCACACGGATGGCCTTTTTTCGGCCTGGCGCGGCGCCAAGTTGGAAAGGGTGGTTTTGAGGCTGAAGGCAGCAGGAAAGCCTGCAGCCCCCAAGTGTGTGGGGCTACGCAAGCGGTTCCCAAAGAGCTTTAGAACAAGGCATAATTTTCCCTGCTGGCTCTTTGGGCGTGGGACCAATCTCCAGGCAGATGGCCATTTTTGGGCCTGGCGTGACGCCAAGTGGAAAAGGGTGGTTTTGAGGCTGAAGGCAGCAGGAAAGCCTGCAGCCCCCAGGTGTCTGGGGCTACGCAAGCGGTTCCCAAAGAGCTATAGAACAAGGCATAGTTTTCCCTGCTGGCTCTTTGGGCGTGGGACCAATCTCCAGACAGATGGCCATTTTTGGGCCTGGCGAGGCGCCAAGTGGGAAAGGGTGGTTTTGAGGCTGAAGGCAGCAGGAAAGCCTGCAGGCCCCAGGTGTGTGGGGCTACGCAAGCGGTTCCCAAAGAGCTATAGAACAAGGCATAGTTTTCCCTGCTGGCTCTTTGGGCGTGGGACCAATCTCCAGACAGATGGCCATTTTTGGGCCTGGCGTGACGCCAAGTGGGAAAGGGTGGTTTTGAGGCTGAAGGCAGCAGGAAAGCCGGCAGGCCCCAGGTCTGTGGGGCTACGCAAGCGGTTCCCAAAGAGCTTTAGAACAAGGCAGAGTTTTCCCTGCTGGCTCTTTGGGCATGGGACCAATCTCCAGACAGATGGCCATTTTTGGGCCTGGCGCGGCGCCAAGTGGGAAAGGGTGGTTTTGAGGCTGAAGGCAGCAGGAAAGCCTGCAGCCCCCAGGTGTGTGGGGCTACGCAAGCGGTTCCCAAAGAGCTTGAGAACAAGGCATAGTTTTCCCTCCTGGCTCTTTGGGCGTGGGACCAATCTCCACAGATAAGGCCATTTTTGGGCCTGGCGCGGTGCCAAGTGGGAAAGGGTGGTTTTGAGGCTGAAGACAGCAGGAAAGCCTGCAGCCCCCAGGTGTGTGGGGCTACGCAAGCGGTTCCCAAAGAGCTTGAGAACAAGGCATAGTTTTCCCAGCTGGCTCTTTGGGCATGGGAACAATCTCCAGACAGATGGCCATTTTTGGGCCTGGCGCGGCGCCAAGTGGGAAAGGGTGGTTTTGAGGCTGAAGGCAGCAGGAAAGCCTGCAGCCCCCAGGTGTGTGGGGCTACGCAAGCGGTTCCCAAAGAGCTTGAGAACAAGGCATAGCTTTCCCTCCTGGCTCTTTGGGCGTGGGACCAATCTCCACAGATAAGGCCATTTTTGGGCCTGGCGCGGTGCCAAGTGGGAAAGGGTGGTTTTGAGGCTGAAGGCAGCAGGAAAGCCTGCAGCCCCCAGGTGTGTGGGGCTACGCAAGCGGTTCCCAAAGAGCTTTCGAACAAGGCATAGTTTTCCCTGCTGGCTCTTTGGGCGTGGGACCAATCTCCAGACAGATGGCCATTTTTGTGCCTGGCGCGGCGCCAAGTGGGAAAGGGTGGTTTTGAGGCTAAAGGCAGCAGGAAAGCCTGCAGCCCCCAGGTGTGTGGGGCTACGCAAGCGGTTCCCAAAGAGCTTTAGAACAAGGCACAGTTTTCCCTGCTGTCTCTTTGGGCATGGGACCAATCTCCAGACAGATGGCCATTTTTGGGCCTGGCGCGGCGCCAAGTGGGAAAGGGTGGTTTTGAGGCTGAAGGCAGCAGGAAAGCCTGCAGCCCCCAGGTGTGTGGGGCTACGCAAGCGGTTCCCAAAGAGCTTTAGAACAAGGCATAGTTTTCCCTGCTGGCTCTTTGGGCGTGGGACCAATCTCCACAGATAAGGCCATTTTTGGGCCTGGCGCGGTGCCAAGTGGGAAAGGGTCGTTTTGAGGCTGAAGGCAGCAGGAAAGCCTGCAGCCCCAAGGTCTGTGGGGCTACGCAAGCGGTTCCCAAAGAGCTATAGAACAAGGCATAGTTTTCCCTGCTGGCTCTTTGGGCGTGGGACCAATCTCCAGACAGATGGCCATTTTTGGGCCTGGCGCGGCGCCAAGTGGGAAAGGGTGGTTTTGAGGCTGAAGGCAGCAGGAAAGCCTGCAGCCCCCAGGTCTGTGGGGCTACGCAAGCGGTTCCCAAAGAGCTTGAGAACAAGGCATAGTTTTCCCTGCTGGCTCTTTGGGCGTGGGACCAATCTCCTGAGATATGGCCATTTTTGGGCCTGGCGTGACGCCAAGTGGAAAAGGGTGGTTTTGAGGCTGAAGGCAGCAGGAAAGCCTGCAGCCCCCAGGTCTGTGGGGCTACGCAAGCGGTTCCCAAAGAGCTTTAGAACAAGGCATAGTTTTCCCTGCTGTCTCTTTGGGCATGGGAACAATCTCCAGACAGATGGCCATTTTTGGGCCTGGCGCGGCGCCAAGTGGGAAAGGGTGGTTTTGAGGCTGAAGGCAGCAGGAAAGCCTGCAGCCCCCAGGTGTGTGGGGCTACGCAAGCGGTTCCCAAAGAGCTTTAGAACAAGGCATAGTTTTCCCTGCTGGCTCTTTGGGCGTGGGACCAATCTCCACAGATAAGGCCATTTTTGGGCCTGGCGCGGTGCCAAGTGGGAAAGGGTGGTTTTGAGGCTGAAGGCAGCAGGAAAGCCTGCAGCCCCAAGGTCTGTGGGGCTACGCAAGCGGTTCCCAAAGAGCTATAGAACAAGGCATAGTTTTCCCTGCTGGCTCTTTGGGCGTGGGACCAATCTCCACAGATAAGGCCATTTTTGGGCCTGGCGCGGTGCCAAGTGGAAAAGGGTGGTTTTGAGGCTGAAGGCAGTAGGAAAGCCTGCAGCCCCCAGGTCTGTGGGGCTACGCAAGCGGTTCCCAAAGAGCTATAGAACAAGGCATAGTTTTCCCTGCTGGCTCTTTGGGCGTGGGACCAATCTCCAGACAGATGGCCATTTTTGTGCCTGGCGCGGCGCCAAGTGGGAAAGGGTGGTTTTGAGGCTAAAGGCAGCAGGAAAGCCTGCAGACCCCAGGTGTGTGGGGCTACGCAAGCGGTTCCCAAAGAGCTTGAGAACAAGGCATAGTTTTCCCTGCTGGCTCTTTGGGCGTGGGACCAATCTCCAGACAGATGGCCATTTTTGGGCCTGGCGTGACGCCAAGTGGAAAAGGGTGGTTTTGAGTCTGAAGGCAGCAGGAAAGCCTGCAGCCCCCAGGTCTGTGGGGCTACGCAAGCGGTTCCCAAAGAGCTTTAGAACAAGGCATAGTTTTCCCTGCTGGCTCTTTGGGCGTGGGACCAATCTCCAGAGGTATGGCCATTTTTGTGCCTGGCGCGGCGCCAAGTGGGAAAGGGTGGTTTTGAGGCTGAAGGCAGCAGGAAAGCCTGCAGCCCCCAGGTCTGTGGGGCTACGCAAGCGGTTCCCAAAGAGCTATAGAACAAGGCATAGTTTTCCCTGCTGGCTCTTTGGGCGTGGGACCAGTCTCCAGACAGATGGCCATTTTTGGGCCTGGCGTGACGCCAAGTGGGAAAGGGTGGTTTTGAGGCTGAAGGAAGCAGGAAAGCCTGCAGCCCCCAGGTGTGTGGGGCTACGCAAGCGGTTCCCAAAGAGCTTTAGAACAAGGCAGAGTTTTCCCTGCTGTCTCTTTGGGCATGGGACCAATCTCCAGACAGATGGCCATTTTTGGGCCTGGCGCGGCGCCAAGTGGGAAAGGGTGGTTTTGAGGCTGAAGGCAGCAGGAAAGCCTGCAGCCCCCAGGTGTGTGGGGCTACGCAAGCGGTTCCCAAAGAGCTTTAGAACAAGGCATAGCTTTCCCTCCTGGCTCTTTGGGCGTGGGACCAATCTCCACAGATAAGGCCATTTTTGGGCCTGGCGCGGTGCCAAGTGGGAAAGGGTGGTTTTGAGGCTGAAGGCAGCAGGAAAGCCTGCAGCCCCCAGGTCTGTGGGGCTACGCAAGCAGTTCCCAAAGAGCTTTAGAACAAGGCATAGTTTTCCCTGCTGGCTCTTTGGGCGTGGGACCAATCTCCAGCCATATGGCCATTTTTGGGCCTGGCGCGGCGCCAAGTGGGAAAGGGTGGTTTTGAGGCTAAAGGCAGCAGGAAAGCCTGCAGCCCCCAGGTCTGTGGGGCTACGCAAGCGGTTCCCAAAGAGCTTTAGAACAAGGCATAGTTTTCCCTGCTGGCTCTTTGGGCGTGGGACCAATCTCCAGACAGATGGCCATTTTTGGGCCTGGCGCGGCGCCAAGTGGGAAAGGGTGGTTTTGAGGCTGAAGGCAGCAGGAAAGCCTGCAGCCCCCAGGTCTGTGGGGCTACGCAAGCGGTTCCCAAAGAGCTTGAGAACAAGGCATAGTTTTCCCTGCTGGCTCTTTGGGCGTGGGACCAATCTCCTGAGATATGGCCATTTTTGGGCCTGGCGTGACGCCAAGTGGGAAAGGGTGGTTTTGAGGCTGAAGGCAGCAGGAAAGCCTGCAGGCCCCAGGTGTGTGGGGCTACGCAAGCGGTTCCCAAAGAGCTATAGAACAAGGCATAGTTTTCCCTGCTGGCTCTTTGGGCGTGGGACCAATCTCCAGACAGATGGCCATTTTTGGGCCTGGCGTGACGCCAAGTGGGAAAGGGTGGTTTTGAGGCTGAAGGCAGCAGGAAAGCCGGCAGGCCCCAGGTCTGTGGGGCTACGCAAGCGGTTCCCAAAGAGCTTTAGAACAAGGCAGAGTTTTCCCTGCTGGCTCTTTGGGCATGGGACCAATCTCCAGACAGATGGCCATTTTTGGGCCTGGCGCGGCGCCAAGTGGGAAAGGGTGGTTTTGAGGCTGAAGGCAGCAGGAAAGCCTGCAGCCCCCAGGTGTGTGGGGCTACGCAAGCGGTTCCCAAAGAGCTTGAGAACAAGGCATAGTTTTCCCTCCTGGCTCTTTGGGCGTGGGACCAATCTCCACAGATAAGGCCATTTTTGGGCCTGGCGCGGTGCCAAGTGGGAAAGGGTGGTTTTGAGGCTGAAGACAGCAGGAAAGCCTGCAGCCCCCAGGTGTGTGGGGCTACGCAAGCGGTTCCCAAAGAGCTTGAGAACAAGGCATAGTTTTCCCAGCTGGCTCTTTGGGCATGGGAACAATCTCCAGACAGATGGCCATTTTTGGGCCTGGCGCGGCGCCAAGTGGGAAAGGGTGGTTTTGAGGCTGAAGGCAGCAGGAAAGCCTGCAGCCCCCAGGTGTGTGGGGCTACGCAAGCGGTTCCCAAAGAGCTTGAGAACAAGGCATAGCTTTCCCTCCTGGCTCTTTGGGCGTGGGACCAATCTCCACAGATAAGGCCATTTTTGGGCCTGGCGCGGTGCCAAGTGGGAAAGGGTGGTTTTGAGGCTGAAGGCAGCAGGAAAGCCTGCAGCCCCCAGGTGTGTGGGGCTACGCAAGCGGTTCCCAAAGAGCTTTCGAACAAGGCATAGTTTTCCCTGCTGGCTCTTTGGGCGTGGGACCAATCTCCAGACAGATGGCCATTTTTGTGCCTGGCGCGGCGCCAAGTGGGAAAGGGTGGTTTTGAGGCTAAAGGCAGCAGGAAAGCCTGCAGCCCCCAGGTGTGTGGGGCTACGCAAGCGGTTCCCAAAGAGCTTTAGAACAAGGCACAGTTTTCCCTGCTGTCTCTTTGGGCATGGGACCAATCTCCAGACAGATGGCCATTTTTGGGCCTGGCGCGGCGCCAAGTGGGAAAGGGTGGTTTTGAGGCTGAAGGCAGCAGGAAAGCCTGCAGCCCCCAGGTGTGTGGGGCTACGCAAGCGGTTCCCAAAGAGCTTTAGAACAAGGCATAGTTTTCCCTGCTGGCTCTTTGGGCGTGGGACCAATCTCCACAGATAAGGCCATTTTTGGGCCTGGCGCGGTGCCAAGTGGGAAAGGGTCGTTTTGAGGCTGAAGGCAGCAGGAAAGCCTGCAGCCCCAAGGTCTGTGGGGCTACGCAAGCGGTTCCCAAAGAGCTATAGAACAAGGCATAGTTTTCCCTGCTGGCTCTTTGGGCGTGGGACCAATCTCCAGACAGATGGCCATTTTTGGGCCTGGCGCGGCGCCAAGTGGGAAAGGGTGGTTTTGAGGCTGAAGGCAGCAGGAAAGCCTGCAGCCCCCAGGTCTGTGGGGCTACGCAAGCGGTTCCCAAAGAGCTTGAGAACAAGGCATAGTTTTCCCTGCTGGCTCTTTGGGCGTGGGACCAATCTCCTGAGATATGGCCATTTTTGGGCCTGGCGTGACGCCAAGTGGAAAAGGGTGGTTTTGAGGCTGAAGGCAGCAGGAAAGCCTGCAGCCCCCAGGTCTGTGGGGCTACGCAAGCGGTTCCCAAAGAGCTTTAGAACAAGGCATAGTTTTCCCTGCTGTCTCTTTGGGCATGGGAACAATCTCCAGACAGATGGCCATTTTTGGGCCTGGCGCGGCGCCAAGTGGGAAAGGGTGGTTTTGAGGCTGAAGGCAGCAGGAAAGCCTGCAGCCCCCAGGTGTGTGGGGCTACGCAAGCGGTTCCCAAAGAGCTTTAGAACAAGGCATAGTTTTCCCTGCTGGCTCTTTGGGCGTGGGACCAATCTCCACAGATAAGGCCATTTTTGGGCCTGGCGCGGTGCCAAGTGGGAAAGGGTGGTTTTGAGGCTGAAGGCAGCAGGAAAGCCTGCAGCCCCAAGGTCTGTGGGGCTACGCAAGCGGTTCCCAAAGAGCTATAGAACAAGGCATAGTTTTCCCTGCTGGCTCTTTGGGCGTGGGACCAATCTCCACAGATAAGGCCATTTTTGGGCCTGGCGCGGTGCCAAGTGGAAAAGGGTGGTTTTGAGGCTGAAGGCAGTAGGAAAGCCTGCAGCCCCCAGGTCTGTGGGGCTACGCAAGCGGTTCCCAAAGAGCTATAGAACAAGGCATAGTTTTCCCTGCTGGCTCTTTGGGCGTGGGACCAATCTCCAGACAGATGGCCATTTTTGTGCCTGGCGCGGCGCCAAGTGGGAAAGGGTGGTTTTGAGGCTAAAGGCAGCAGGAAAGCCTGCAGACCCCAGGTGTGTGGGGCTACGCAAGCGGTTCCCAAAGAGCTTGAGAACAAGGCATAGTTTTCCCTGCTGGCTCTTTGGGCGTGGGACCAATCTCCAGACAGATGGCCATTTTTGGGCCTGGCGTGACGCCAAGTGGAAAAGGGTGGTTTTGAGTCTGAAGGCAGCAGGAAAGCCTGCAGCCCCCAGGTCTGTGGGGCTACGCAAGCGGTTCCCAAAGAGCTTTAGAACAAGGCATAGTTTTCCCTGCTGGCTCTTTGGGCGTGGGACCAATCTCCAGAGGTATGGCCATTTTTGTTCCTGGCGCGGCGCCAAGTGGGAAAGGGTGGTTTTGAGGCTGAAGGCAGCAGGAAAGCCTGCAGCCCCCAGGTCTGTGGGGCTACGCAAGCGGTTCCCAAAGAGCTATAGAACAAGGCATAGTTTTCCCTGCTGGCTCTTTGGGCGTGGGACCAGTCTCCAGACAGATGGCCATTTTTGGGCCTGGCGTGACGCCAAGTGGGAAAGGGTGGTTTTGAGGCTGAAGGAAGCAGGAAAGCCTGCAGCCCCCAGGTGTGTGGGGCTACGCAAGCGGTTCCCAAAGAGCTTTAGAACAAGGCAGAGTTTTCCCTGCTGTCTCTTTGGGCATGGGACCAATCTCCAGACAGATGGCCATTTTTGGGCCTGGCGCGGCGCCAAGTGGGAAAGGGTGGTTTTGAGGCTGAAGGCAGCAGGAAAGCCTGCAGCCCCCAGGTGTGTGGGGCTACGCAAGCGGTTCCCAAAGAGCTTTAGAACAAGGCATAGCTTTCCCTCCTGGCTCTTTGGGCGTGGGACCAATCTCCACAGATAAGGCCATTTTTGGGCCTGGCGCGGTGCCAAGTGGGAAAGGGTGGTTTTGAGGCTGAAGGCAGCAGGAAAGCCTGCAGCCCCCAGGTCTGTGGGGCTACGCAAGCAGTTCCCAAAGAGCTTTAGAACAAGGCATAGTTTTCCCTGCTGGCTCTTTGGGCGTGGGACCAATCTCCAGCCATATGGCCATTTTTGGGCCTGGCGCGGCGCCAAGTGGGAAAGGGTGGTTTTGAGGCTAAAGGCAGCAGGAAAGCCTGCAGCCCCCAGGTCTGTGGGGCTACGCAAGCGGTTCCCAAAGAGCTTTAGAACAAGGCATAGTTTTCCCTGCTGGCTCTTTGGGCGTGGGACCAATCTCCAGACAGATGGCCTTTTTTGGGCCTGGCGCGGCGCCAAGTGGGAAAGGGTGGTTTTGAGGCTGAAGGCAGCAGGAAAGCCTGCAGCCCCCAGGTCTGTGGGGCTACGCAAGCGGTTCCCAAAGAGCTTGAGAACAAGGCATAGTTTTCCCTGCTGGCTCTTTGGGCGTGGGACCAATCTCCTGAGATATGGCCATTTTTGGGCCTGGCGTGACGCCAAGTGGAAAAGGGTGGTTTTGAGGCTGAAGGCAGCAGGAAAGCCTGCAGCCCCCAGGTGTGTGGGGCTACGCAAGCGGTTCCCAAAGAGCTTTAGAACAAAGCATAGTTTTCCCTGCTGTCTCTTTGGGCATGGGACCAATCTCCAGACAGATGGCCATTTTTGGGCCTGGCGAGGCGCCAAGTGGGAAAGGGTGGTTTTGAGGCTGAAGGCAGCAGGAAAGCCTGCAGCCCCCAGGTGTGTGGGGCTATGCAAGCGGTTCCCAAAGAGCTTTAGAACAAGGCATAGTTTTCCCTGCTGGCTCTTTGGGCGTGGGACCAATCTCCACAGATAAGGCCATTTTTGGGCCTGGCGCGGTGCCAAGTGGGAAAGGGTGGTTTTGAGGCTGAAGGCAGCAGGAAAGCCTGCAGCCCCAAGGTCTGTGGGGCTACGCAAGCGGTTCCCAAAGAGCTTGAGAACAAGGCATAGTTTTCCCTGCTGGCTCTTTGGGCGTGGGACCAATCTCCTGAGATATGGCCATTTTTGGGCCTGGCGTGACGCCAAGTGGGAAAGGGTGGTTTTGAGGCTGAAGGCAGCAGGAAAGCCTGCAGCCCCCAGGTGTGTGGGGCTACGCAAGCGGTTCCCAAAGAGCTTTCGAACAAGGCATAGTTTTCCCTGCTGGCTCTTTGGGCGTGGGACCAATCTCCAGACAGATGGCCATTTTTGGGCCTAGAGCGGCGCCAAGTGGGAAAGGGTGGTTTTGAGGCTGAAGGCAGCAGGAAAGCCTGCAGCCCCCAGGTCTGTGGGGCTACGCAAGCGGTTCCCAAAGAGCTATAGAACAAGGCATAGTTTTCCCTGCTGGCTCTTTGGGCGTGGGACCAATCTCCAGACAGATGGCCATTTTTGGGCCTGGAGCGGCGCCAAGTGGGAAAGGGTGGTTTTGAGGCTGAAGACAGCAGGAAAGCCTGCAGCCCCCAGGTGTGTGGGGCTACGCAAGCGGTTCCCAAAGAGCCTTAGAACAAGGCATAGTTTTCCCTGCTGGCTCTTTGGGCGTGGGACCAATCTCCAGACAGATGGCCATTTTTGGGCCTGGCGCGGCGCCAAGTGGGAAAGGGTGGTTTTGAGGCTGAAGGCAGCAGGAAAGCCTGCAGCCCCCAGGTGTGTGGGGCTACGCAAGCGGTTCCCAAAGAGCTATAGAACAAGGCATAGTTTTCCCTGCTGGCTCTTTGGGCGTGGGAACAATCTCCAGACAGATGGCCATTTCTCTGCCTGGCGCGGCGCCAAGTGGGAAAGGGTGGTTTTGAGGCTGAAGGCAGCAGGAAAGCCTGCAGCCCCCAGGTCTGTGGGGTTACGGAAGTGGTTCCCAAAGAGCTTTAGAACAAGGCATATTTTTCCCTGTTGGATTTTTGAGCGTGGGACCAATCTCCAGAGATATGGCCATTTTTGTGCCTAGAGCGGCGCCAAGTGGGAAAGGGTGGTTTTGAGGCTGAAGGCAGCAGGAAAGCCTGCAGCCCCCAGGTGTGTGGGGCTACGCAAGCGGTTCCCAAAGAGCTTTAGAACAAGGCATAGTTTTCCCTGCTGGCTCTTTGGGCATGGGACCAATCTCCAGACCGATGGCCATTTTTGGCTTAGCGCGGCGCCAAGTGGGAAAGGGTGGTTTTGAGGCTGAAGGCAGCAGGAAAGCCTGCAGCCCCCAGGTGTGTGGGGCTACGCAAGCGGTTCCCAAAGAGCTTTAGAACAAGGCATAGTTTTCCCTGCTGGCTCTTTGGGCGTGGGACCAATCTCCACACATATGGCCATTTTTGGGCCTAGAGCGGCGCCTAGTGGGAAAGGGTGGTTTTGAGACTGAAGGCAGCAGGAAAGCCTGCAGCCCCCAGGTCTGTGGGGCTACGCAAGCGGTTCCCAAAGAGCTTTAGAACAAGGCATAGTTTTCCCTGCTGGGTCTTTGGGCGTGGCACCCATATCCAGACATATGGCTATTTTTGTGCCTGGCGCAGCGCCAAGTGGGAAAGGGTGGTTTTGAGGCTGAAGGCAGCAGGAAAGCCTGCAGCCCCCAGGTGTGTGGGGCTATGCAAGCGGTTCCCAAAGAGCTTGAGAACAAGGCGTAGTTTTCCCTGCTGGCTCTTTGGGCGTGGGACCAGTCTCCAGACAGATGGCCATTTTTGGGCCTGGCGCGGCGCCAAGTGGGAAAGGGTGGTTTTGAGGCTGAAGGCAGCAGGAAAGCCTGCAGCCCCCAGGTGTGTGGGGCTACGCAAGCGGTTCCCAAAGAGCTTTAGAACAAGGCATAATTTTCCCTGCTGGCTCTTTGGGCGTGGGACCAATCTCCAGACAGATGGCCATTTTTGTTCCTGGCGCGGCGCCAAGTGGGAAAGGGTGGTTTTGAGGCTGAAGGCAGCAGGAAAGCCTGCAGCCCCCAGGTCTGTGGGGCTAAGCAAGCTGTTCCCAAAGAGCTTTAGAACAAGGCATAGTTTTCCCTGCTGGCTCTTTGGGCGTGGGACCTATCTCCAGACCGATGGCCATTTTTGGCTTAGCGCGGCGCCAAGTGGGAAAGGGTGGTTTTGAGGCTGAAGGCAGCAGGAAAGCCTGCAGCCCCCAGGTCTGTGGGGCTACGCAAGCGGTTCCCAAAGAGCTTGAGAACAAGGCATAGTTTTCCCTGCTGGCTCTTTGGGCGTGGGACCAATCTCCTGAGATATGGCCATTTTTGGGCCTGGCGTGACGCCAAGTGGAAAAGGGTGGTTTTGAGGCTGAAGGCAGCAGGAAAGCCTGCAGCCCCCAGGTGTGTGGGGCTACGCAAGCGGTTCCCAAAGAGCTTTAGAACAAAGCATAGTTTTCCCTGCTGTCTCTTTGGGCATGGGACCAATCTCCAGACAGATGGCCATTTTTGGGCCTGGCGAGGCGCCAAGTGGGAAAGGGTGGTTTTGAGGCTGAAGGCAGCAGGAAAGCCTGCAGCCCCCAGGTGTGTGGGGCTATGCAAGCGGTTCCCAAAGAGCTTTAGAACAAGGCATAGTTTTCCCTGCTGGCTCTTTGGGCGTGGGACCAATCTCCACAGATAAGGCCATTTTTGGGCCTGGCGCGGTGCCAAGTGGGAAAGGGTGGTTTTGAGGCTGAAGGCAGCAGGAAAGCCTGCAGCCCCAAGGTCTGTGGGGCTACGCAAGCGGTTCCCAAAGAGCTTGAGAACAAGGCATAGTTTTCCCTGCTGGCTCTTTGGGCGTGGGACCAATCTCCTGAGATATGGCCATTTTTGGGCCTGGCGTGACGCCAAGTGGGAAAGGGTGGTTTTGAGGCTGAAGGCAGCAGGAAAGCCTGCAGCCCCCAGGTGTGTGGGGCTACGCAAGCGGTTCCCAAAGAGCTTTCGAACAAGGCATAGTTTTCCCTGCTGGCTCTTTGGGCGTGGGACCAATCTCCAGACAGATGGCCATTTTTGGGCCTAGAGCGGCGCCAAGTGGGAAAGGGTGGTTTTGAGGCTGAAGGCAGCAGGAAAGCCTGCAGCCCCCAGGTCTGTGGGGCTACGCAAGCGGTTCCCAAAGAGCTATAGAACAAGGCATAGTTTTCCCTGCTGGCTCTTTGGGCGTGGGACCAATCTCCAGACAGATGGCCCTTTTTGGGCCTGGCGCGGCGCCAAGTGGGAAAGGGTGGTTTTGAGGCTGAAGAAAGCAGGAAAGCCTGCAGCCCCCAGGTCTGTGGGGCTACGCAAGCGGTTCCCAAAGAGCCTTAGAACAAGGCATAGTTTTCCCTGCTGGCTCTTTGGGCGTGGGACCAATCTCCAGACAGATGGCCATTTTTGGGCCTGGCGCGGCGCCAAGTGGGAAAGGGTGGTTTTGAGGCTGAAGGCAGCAGGAAAGCCTGCAGCCCCCAGGTGTGTGGGGCTACGCAAGCGGTTCCCAAAGAGCTATAGAACAAGGCATAGTTTTCCCTGCTGGCTCTTTGGGCGTGGGAACAATCTCCAGACAGATGGCCATTTCTCTGCCTGGCGCGGCGCCAAGTGGGAAAGGGTGGTTTTGAGGCTGAAGGCAGCAGGAAAGCCTGCAGCCCCCAGGTCTGTGGGGTTACGGAAGTGGTTCCCAAAGAGCTTTAGAACAAGGCATATTTTTCCCTGTTGGATTTTTGAGCGTGGGACCAATCTCCAGAGATATGGCCATTTTTGTGCCTAGAGCGGCGCCAAGTGGGAAAGGGTGGTTTTGAGGCTGAAGGCAGCAGGAAAGCCTGCAGCCCCCAGGTCTGTGGGGCTACGCAAGCGGTTCCCAAAGAGCTTTAGAACAAGGCATAGTTTTCCCTGCTGGCTCTTTGGGCATGGGACCAATCTCCAGACCGATGGCCATTTTTGGCTTAGCGCGGCGCCAAGTGGGAAAGGGTGGTTTTGAGGCTGAAGGCAGCAGGAAAGCCTGCAGCCCCCAGGTGTGTGGGGCTACGCAAGCGGTTCCCAAAGAGCTTTAGAACAAGGCATAGTTTTCCCTGCTGGCTCTTTGGGCGTGGGACCAATCTCCACACATATGGCCATTTTTGGGCCTAGAGCGGCGCCTAGTGGGAAAGGGTGGTTTTGAGACTGAAGGCAGCAGGAAAGCCTGCAGCCCCCAGGTCTGTGGGGCTACGCAAGCGGTTCCCAAAGAGCTTTAGAACAAGGCATAGTTTTCCCTGCTGGGTCTTTGGGCGTGGCACCCATATCCAGACATATGGCTATTTTTGTGCCTGGCGCAGCGCCAAGTGGGAAAGGGTGGTTTTGAGGCTGAAGGCAGCAGGAAAGCCTGCAGCCCCCAGGTGTGTGGGGCTATGCAAGCGGTTCCCAAAGAGCTTGAGAACAAGGCATAGTTTTCCCTGCTGGCTCTTTGGGCGTGGGACCAGTCTCCAGACAGATGGCCATTTTTGGGCCTGGCGCGGCGCCAAGTGGGAAAGGGTGGTTTTGAGGCTGAAGGCAGCAGGAAAGCCTGCAGCCCCCAGGTGTGTGGGGCTACGCAAGCGGTTCCCAAAGAGCTTTAGAACAAGGCATAATTTTCCCTGCTGGCTCTTTGGGCGTGGGACCAATCTCCAGACAGATGGCCATTTTTGTGCCTGGCGCGGCGCCAAGTGGGAAAGGGTGGTTTTGAGGCTGAAGGCAGCAGGAAAGCCTGCAGCCCCCAGGTCTGTGGGGCTAAGCAAGCTGTTCCCAAAGAGCTTTAGAACAAGGCATAGTTTTCCCTGCTGGCTCTTTGGGCGTGGGACCTATCTCCAGACCGATGGCCATTTTTGGCTTAGCGCGGCGCCAAGTGGGAAAGGGTGGTTTTGAGGCTGAAGGCAGCAGGAAAGCCTGCAGCCCCCAGGTGTGTGGGGCTACGCAAGCGGTTCCCAAAGAGCTTTAGAACAAGGCATAGTTTTCCCTGCTGGCTCTTTGGGCGTGGGACCAATCTCCACACATATGGCCATTTTTGGGCCTAGAGCGGCGCCTAGTGGGAAAGGGTGGTTTTGAGACTGAAGGCAGCAGGAAAGCCTGCAGCCCCCAGGTCTGTGGGGCTACGCAAGCGGTTCCCAAAGAGCTTTAGAACAAGGCATAGTTTTCCCTGCTGGGTCTTTGGGCGTGGCACCCATATCCAGACATATGGCTATTTTTGTGCCTGGCGCAGCGCCAAGTGGGAAAGGGTGGTTTTGAGGCTGAAGGCAGCAGGAAAGCCTGCAGCCCCCAGGTGTGTGGGGCTATGCAAGCGGTTCCCAAAGAGCTTGAGAACAAGGCATAGTTTTCCCTGCTGGCTCTTTGGGCGTGGGACCAGTCTCCAGACAGATGGCCATTTTTGGGCCTGGCGCGGCGCCAAGTGGGAAAGGGTGGTTTTGAGGCTGAAGGCAGCAGGAAAGCCTGCAGCCCCCAGGTGTGTGGGGCTACGCAAGCGGTTCCCAAAGAGCTTTAGAACAAGGCATAATTTTCCCTGCTGGCTCTTTGGGCGTGGGACCAATCTCCAGACAGATGGCCATTTTTGTGCCTGGCGCGGCGCCAAGTGGGAAAGGGTGGTTTTGAGGCTGAAGGCAGCAGGAAAGCCTGCAGCCCCCAGGTCTGTGGGGCTAAGCAAGCTGTTCCCAAAGAGCTTTAGAACAAGGCATAGTTTTCCCTGCTGGCTCTTTGGGCGTGGGACCTATCTCCAGACCGATGGCCATTTTTGGCTTAGCGCGGCGCCAAGTGGGAAAGGGTGGTTTTGAGGCTGAAGGCAGCAGGAAAGCCTGCAGCCCCCAGGTCTGTGGGGCTACGCAAGCGGTTCCCAAAGAGCTTGAGAACAAGGCATAGTTTTCCCTGCTGGCTCTTTGGGCGTGGGACCAATCTCCTGAGATATGGCCATTTTTGGGCCTGGCGTGACGCCAAGTGGAAAAGGGTGGTTTTGAGGCTGAAGGCAGCAGGAAAGCCTGCAGCCCCCAGGTGTGTGGGGCTACGCAAGCGGTTCCCAAAGAGCTTTAGAACAAAGCATAGTTTTCCCTGCTGTCTCTTTGGGCATGGGACCAATCTCCAGACAGATGGCCATTTTTGGGCCTGGCGAGGCGCCAAGTGGGAAAGGGTGGTTTTGAGGCTGAAGGCAGCAGGAAAGCCTGCAGCCCCCAGGTGTGTGGGGCTATGCAAGCGGTTCCCAAAGAGCTTTAGAACAAGGCATAGTTTTCCCTGCTGGCTCTTTGGGCGTGGGACCAATCTCCACAGATAAGGCCATTTTTGGGCCTGGCGCGGTGCCAAGTGGGAAAGGGTGGTTTTGAGGCTGAAGGCAGCAGGAAAGCCTGCAGCCCCCAGGTCTGTGGGGCTACGCAAGCGGTTCCCAAAGAGCTTGAGAACAAGGCATAGTTTTCCCTGCTGGCTCTTTGGGCGTGGGACCAATCTCCTGAGATATGGCCATTTTTGGGCCTGGCGTGACGCCAAGTGGGAAAGGGTGGTTTTGAGGCTGAAGGCAGCAGGAAAGCCTGCAGCCCCCAGGTGTGTGGGGCTACGCAAGCGGTTCCCAAAGAGCTTTCGAACAAGGCATAGTTTTCCCTGCTGGCTCTTTGGGCGTGGGACCAATCTCCAGACAGATGGCCATTTTTGGGCCTAGAGCGGCGCCAAGTGGGAAAGGGTGGTTTTGAGGCTGAAGGCAGCAGGAAAGCCTGCAGCCCCCAGGTCTGTGGGGCTACGCAAGCGGTTCCCAAAGAGCTATAGAACAAGGCATAGTTTTCCCTGCTGGCTCTTTGGGCGTGGGACCAATCTCCAGACAGATGGCCCTTTTTGGGCCTGGCGCGGCGCCAAGTGGGAAAGGGTGGTTTTGAGGCTGAAGAAAGCAGGAAAGCCTGCAGCCCCCAGGTCTGTGGGGCTACGCAAGCGGTTCCCAAAGAGCCTTAGAACAAGGCATAGTTTTCCCTGCTGGCTCTTTGGGCGTGGGACCAATCTCCAGACAGATGGCCATTTTTGGGCCTGGCGCGGCGCCAAGTGGGAAAGGGTGGTTTTGAGGCTGAAGGCAGCAGGAAAGCCTGCAGCCCCCAGGTGTGTGGGGCTACGCAAGCGGTTCCCAAAGAGCTATAGAACAAGGCATAGTTTTCCCTGCTGGCTCTTTGGGCGTGGGAACAATCTCCAGACAGATGGCCATTTCTCTGCCTGGCGCGGCGCCAAATGGGAAAGGGTGGTTTTGAGGCTGAAGGCAGCAGGAAAGCCTGCAGCCCCCAGGTCTGTGGGGTTACGGAAGTGGTTCCCAAAGAGCTTTAGAACAAGGCATATTTTTCCCTGTTGGATTTTTGAGCGTGGGACCAATCTCCAGAGATATGGCCATTTTTGTGCCTAGAGCGGCGCCAAGTGGGAAAGGGTGGTTTTGAGGCTGAAGGCAGCAGGAAAGCCTGCAGCCCCCAGGTCTGTGGGGCTACGCAAGCGGTTCCCAAAGAGCTTTAGAACAAGGCATAGTTTTCCCTGCTGGGTCTTTGGGCGTGGCACCCATATCCAGACATATGGCTATTTTTGTGCCTGGCGCAGCGCCAAGTGGGAAAGGGTGGTTTTGAGGCTGAAGGCAGCAGGAAAGCCTGCAGCCCCCAGGTGTGTGGGGCTATGCAAGCGGTTCCCAAAGAGCTTGAGAACAAGGCATAGTTTTCCCTGCTGGCTCTTTGGGCGTGGGACCAGTCTCCAGACAGATGGCCATTTTTGGGCCTGGCGCGGCGCCAAGTGGGAAAGGGTGGTTTTGAGGCTGAAGGCAGCAGGAAAGCCTGCAGCCCCCAGGTGTGTGGGGCTACGCAAGCGGTTCCCAAAGAGCTTTAGAACAAGGCATAATTTTCCCTGCTGGCTCTTTGGGCGTGGGACCAATCTCCAGACAGATGGCCATTTTTGTGCCTGGCGCGGCGCCAAGTGGGAAAGGGTGGTTTTGAGGCTGAAGGCAGCAGGAAAGCCTGCAGCCCCCAGGTCTGTGGGGCTAAGCAAGCTGTTCCCAAAGAGCTTTAGAACAAGGCATAGTTTTCCCTGCTGGCTCTTTGGGCGTGGGACCTATCTCCAGACCGATGGCCATTTTTGGCTTAGCGCGGCGCCAAGTGGGAAAGGGTGGTTTTGAGGCTGAAGGCAGCAGGAAAGCCTGCAGCCCCCAGGTCTGTGGGGCTACGCAAGCGGTTCCCAAAGAGCTTGAGAACAAGGCATAGTTTTCCCTGCTGGCTCTTTGGGCGTGGGACCAATCTCCTGAGATATGGCCATTTTTGGGCCTGGCGTGACGCCAAGTGGAAAAGGGTGGTTTTGAGGCTGAAGGCAGCAGGAAAGCCTGCAGCCCCCAGGTGTGTGGGGCTACGCAAGCGGTTCCCAAAGAGCTTTAGAACAAAGCATAGTTTTCCCTGCTGTCTCTTTGGGCATGGGACCAATCTCCAGACAGATGGCCATTTTTGGGCCTGGCGAGGCGCCAAGTGGGAAAGGGTGGTTTTGAGGCTGAAGGCAGCAGGAAAGCCTGCAGCCCCCAGGTGTGTGGGGCTATGCAAGCGGTTCCCAAAGAGCTTTAGAACAAGGCATAGTTTTCCCTGCTGGCTCTTTGGGCGTGGGACCAATCTCCACAGATAAGGCCATTTTTGGGCCTGGCGCGGTGCCAAGTGGGAAAGGGTGGTTTTGAGGCTGAAGGCAGCAGGAAAGCCTGCAGCCCCAAGGTCTGTGGGGCTACGCAAGCGGTTCCCAAAGAGCTTGAGAACAAGGCATAGTTTTCCCTGCTGGCTCTTTGGGCGTGGGACCAATCTCCTGAGATATGGCCATTTTTGGGCCTGGCGTGACGCCAAGTGGGAAAGGGTGGTTTTGAGGCTGAAGGCAGCAGGAAAGCCTGCAGCCCCCAGGTGTGTGGGGCTACGCAAGCGGTTCCCAAAGAGCTTTCGAACAAGGCATAGTTTTCCCTGCTGGCTCTTTGGGCGTGGGACCAATCTCCAGACAGATGGCCATTTTTGGGCCTAGAGCGGCGCCAAGTGGGAAAGGGTGGTTTTGAGGCTGAAGGCAGCAGGAAAGCCTGCAGCCCCCAGGTCTGTGGGGCTACGCAAGCGGTTCCCAAAGAGCTATAGAACAAGGCATAGTTTTCCCTGCTGGCTCTTTGGGCGTGGGACCAATCTCCAGACAGATGGCCCTTTTTGGGCCTGGCGCGGCGCCAAGTGGGAAAGGGTGGTTTTGAGGCTGAAGAAAGCAGGAAAGCCTGCAGCCCCCAGGTCTGTGGGGCTACGCAAGCGGTTCCCAAAGAGCCTTAGAACAAGGCATAGTTTTCCCTGCTGGCTCTTTGGGCGTGGGACCAATCTCCAGACAGATGGCCATTTTTGGGCCTGGCGCGGCGCCAAGTGGGAAAGGGTGGTTTTGAGGCTGAAGGCAGCAGGAAAGCCTGCAGCCCCCAGGTGTGTGGGGCTACGCAAGCGGTTCCCAAAGAGCTATAGAACAAGGCATAGTTTTCCCTGCTGGCTCTTTGGGCGTGGGAACAATCTCCAGACAGATGGCCATTTCTCTGCCTGGCGCGGCGCCAAATGGGAAAGGGTGGTTTTGAGGCTGAAGGCAGCAGGAAAGCCTGCAGCCCCCAGGTCTGTGGGGTTACGGAAGTGGTTCCCAAAGAGCTTTAGAACAAGGCATATTTTTCCCTGTTGGATTTTTGAGCGTGGGACCAATCTCCAGAGATATGGCCATTTTTGTGCCTAGAGCGGCGCCAAGTGGGAAAGGGTGGTTTTGAGGCTGAAGGCAGCAGGAAAGCCTGCAGCCCCCAGGTCTGTGGGGCTACGCAAGCGGTTCCCAAAGAGCTTTAGAACAAGGCATAGTTTTCCCTGCTGTCTCTTTGGGCATGGGACCAATCTCCAGACCGATGGCCATTTTTGGCTTAGCGCGGCGCCAAGTGGGAAAGGGTGGTTTTGAGGCTGAAGGCAGCAGGAAAGCCTGCAGCCCCCAGGTGTGTGGGGCTACGCAAGCGGTTCCCAAAGAGCTTTAGAACAAGGCATAGTTTTCCCTGCTGGCTCTTTGGGCGTGGGACCAATCTCCAGACAGATGGCCATTTTTGTGCCTGGCGCGGCGCCAAGTGGGAAAGGGTGGTTTTGAGGCTGAAGGCAGCAGGAAAGCCTGCAGCCCCCAGGTGTGTGGGGCTACGCAAGCGGTTCCCAATCTCTGGAGATTGCTCCCACGCCCAAGGAGCCAGCAGGGAAAACTGTGCCTTGTTCTAAAGCTCTTTGGGAACCGCTTGCGTAGCCCCACAGACCTGGGGGCTGCAGGGTTTCCTGCTGCCTTCAGCCTCAAAACCACCCTTTCCCACTTGGCGCCGCGCCAGGCACAAAAATGGCCATATGTCTGGAGATTGGTCCCACGCCCAAAAATCCAACAGGGAAAAATATGCCTTGTTCTAAAGCTCTTTGGGAACCACTTGCGTAGCCCCACAGACCTGGGGGCTGCAGGCTTTCCTGCTGCCTTCAGCCTCAAAACCACCCTTTCCCACTTGGCGCCGCGCCAGGCACAAAAATGGCCATATGTCTGGAGATTGGTCCCACGCCCAAAGAGCCAGCAGGGAAAATTATGCCTTGTTCTAAGGCTCTTTGGGAACCGCTTGCGTAGCCCCACAGATCTGGGGGCTGCAGGCTTTCCTGCTGCCTTCAGCCTCAAAACCACCCTTTCCCACTTGGCGCCGCGCCAGGCCCAAAAAGGGCCATCTGTCTGGAGATTGGTCCCATGCCCAAAGAGCCAGCAGGGAAAACTATGCCTTGTTCTATAGCTCTTTGGGAACCGCTTGCGTAGCCCCACAGACCTGGGGGCTGCAGGCTTTCCTGCTGCCTTCAGCCTCAAAACCACCCTTTCCCACTTGGCGTCACGCCAGGCCCAAAAATGGCCATATCTCAGGAGACTGGTCCCACGCCCAAAGAGCCAGCAGGGAAAACTATGCCTTGTTCTAAAGCTCTTTGGGAACCGCTTGCGTAGCCCCACACACCTGGGGGCTGCAGGCTTTCCTGCTGCCTTTAGCCTCAAAACGACCCTTTCCCACTTGGCGCCGCGCCAGGCCCAAAAATGGCCATCTGTCTGGAGATTGTTCCCATGCCCAAAGAGACAGCAGGGAAAACTGTGCCTTGTTCTATAGCTCTTTGGGAACCGCTTGCGTAGCCCCACAGACCTTGGGGCTGCAGGCTTTCCTGCTGCCTTCAGCCTCAAAACCACCCTTTCCCACTTGGCACCGCGCCAGGCCCAAAAATGGCCTTATCTGTGGAGATTGGTCCCATGCCCAAAGAGCCAGGAGGGAAAACTATGCCTTGTTCTAAAGCTCTTTGGGAACCGCTTGCGTAGCCCCACACACCTGGGGGCTGCAGGCTTTCCTGCTGCCTTCAGCCTCAAAACCACCCTTTCCCACTTAACGCCGCGCCAGGCACAAAAATGGCCATCTGTCTGGAGATTGGTCCCACGCCCAAAGAGCCAGCAGGGAAAACTATGCCTTGTTCTATAGCTCTTTGGGAACCGCTTGCGTAGCCCCACAGACCTGGGGGCTGCAGGCTTTCCTGCTGCCTTTAGCCTCAAAACCACCCTTTCCCACTTGGCGCCGCGCCAGGCCGAAAAAAGGCCATCCGTGTGGAGATTGGTCCCACGCCCAAAGAGACAGCAGGGAAAACTCTGCCTTCTTCTAAAGCTCTTTGGGAACCGCTTGCGTAGCCCCACAGACCTGGGGGCTGCAGGCTTTCCTGCTGCCTTCAGCCTCAAAACCACCCTTTCCCACTTGGCGCTGCGCCAGGCAGAAAAAATGGCCATCTGTCTGGAGATTGCTCCCACGCCCAAAGAGCCAGCAGGGAAAACTATGCCTTGTTCTATAGCTCTTTGGGAACCGCTTGCCAAGCCCCACACACCTGGGGGCTGCAGGCTTTCCTGCTGCCTTCAGCCTCAAAACCACCCTTTCCCACTTGGCGCCGCGCCAGGCACAAAAAGGGCCATTTGTCTGGAGATTGGTCCCACGCCCAAAGAGCCAGCAGGGAAAACTATGCCTTGTTCTAAAGCTCTTTGGGAACCGCTTGTGTAGCCCCACACACCTGGGGGCTGCAGGCTTTCCTGCTGCCTTCAGCCTCAAAACCACCCTTTCCCACTTGGCGCCGCGCCAGTCACAATAATGGCCATGTGTCTGGAAATTGGTCCCACGCCCAAGGAGCCAGCAGGGAAAACTATGCCTTGTTCTCAAGCTCTTTGGGAACCGCTTGCGTAGCCCCACAGACCTGGGGGCTGCAGGCTTTCCTGCTGCCTTCAGCCTCAAAACCACCCTTTCCCACTTGGCGCCGCGCCAGGCCCAAAAATGGCCATCTGTCTGGAGATTGGTCCCACGCCCAAAGAGCCAGCAGGGAAAACTATGCCTTGTTCTATAGCTCTTTGGGAACCGCTTGCGTAGCCCCACAGACCTGGGGGGCTGCAGGCTTTCCTGCTGTCTTCAGCCTCAAAACCACCCTTTCCCACTTGGCGCCGCGCCAGGCCGAAAAAAGGCCATCCGTGTGGAGATTGGTCCCACGCCCAAAGAGACAGCAGGGAAAAACTCTGCCTTCTTCTAAAGCTCTTTGGGAACCGCTTGCGTAGCCCCACAGACCTGGGGGCTGCAGGCTTTCCTGCTGCCTTCAGCCTCAAAACCACCCTTTCCCACTTGGCGCTGCGCCAGGCAGAAAAAATGGCCATCTGTCTGGAGATTGCTCCCACGCCCAAAGAGCCAGCAGGGAAAACTATGCCTTGTTCTATAGCTCTTTGGGAACCGCTTGCCTAGCCCCACACACCTGGGGGCTGCAGGCTTTCCTGCTGCCTTCAGCCTCAAAACCACCCTTTCCCACTTGGCGCCGCGCCAGGCACAAAAAGGGCCATTTGTCTGGAGATTGGTCCCATGCCCAAAGAGCCAGCAGGGAAAACTATGCCTTGTTCTAAAGCTCTTTGGGAACCGCTTGTGTAGCCCCACACACCTGGGGGCTGCAGGCTTTCCTGCTGCCTTCAGCCTCAAAACCACCCTTTCCCACTTGGCGCCGCGCCAGTCACAATAATGGCCATGTGTCTGGAAATTGGTCCCACGCCCAAGGAGCCAGCAGGGAAAACTATGCCTTGTTCTCAAGCTCTTTGGGAACCGCTTGCGTAGCCCCACAGACCTGGGGGCTGCAGGCTTTCCTGCTGCCTTCAGCCTCAAAACCACCCTTTCCCACTTGGCGCCGCGCCAGGAACAAAAATGGCCATCTGTCTGGAGATTGGTCCCACGCCCAAAGAGCCAGCAGGGAAAACTATGCCTTGTTCTATAGCTCTTTGGGAACCGCTTGCGTAGCCCCACACACTTGGGGGCTGCAGGCTTTCCTGCTGCCTTCAGCCTCAAAACCACCCTTTCCCACTTGGCGCCGCGCCAGGCCCAAAAATGGCCATTTGTCTGGAGATTGGTCCCACGCCCAAAGAGCCAGCAGGGAAAACTATGCCTTGTTCTAAAGCTCTTTGGGAACCGCTTGCGTAGCCCCACACACTTGGGGGCTGCAGGCTTTCCTGCTGCCTTCAGCCTCAAAACCACCCTTTCCCACTTGGCGCCGCGCCAGGCCCAAAAATGGCCATCTGTCTGGAGATTGGTCCCACGCCCAAAGAGCCAGCAGGGGAAAACTATGCCTTGTTCTCAAGCTCTTTCGGAACCGCTTGCGTAGCCCCACACACCTGGGGGCTGCAGGCTTTCCTGCTGCCTTCAGCCTCAAAACCACCCTTTTACACTTGGCGTCACGCCAGGCCCAAAAATGGCCATCTGCCTGGAGATTGGTCCCACGCCCAAACAGCCAGCAGGGAAAATTATGCCTTGTTCTAAAGCTCTTTGGGAAGCGCTTGCGTAGCCCCACACACTTGGGGGCTGCAGGCTTTCCTGCTGCCTTCAGCCTCAAAACCACCCTTTCCCACTTGGCGCCGCGCCAGTCACAATAATGGCCATGTGTCTGGAAATTGGTCCCACGCCCAAGGAGCCAGCAGGGAAAACTATGCCTTGTTCTCAAGCTCTTTGGGAACCGCTTGCGTAGCCCCACACACCTGGGGCTGCAGGCTTTCCTGCTGCCTTCAGCCTCAAAACCATCCTTTCCCACTTGGCGCCGCGCCAGACACAAAAATGGCCATCTGTCTGGAGATTGGTCCCACGCCCAAAGAGCCAGCAGGGAAAACTATGCCTTGTTCTATAGCTCTTTGGGAACCGCTTGCGTAGCCCCACACACTTGGGGGCTGCAGGCTTTCCTGCTGCCTTCAGCCTCAAAACCACCCTTTCCCACTTGGCGCCGCGCCAGGCCCAAAAATGGCCATTTGTCTGGAGATTGGTCCCACGCCCAAAGAGCCAGCAGGGAAAACTATGCCTTGTTCTAAAGCTCTTTGGGAACCGCTTGCGTAGCCCCACACACCTGGGGGCTGCAGGCTTTCCTGCTGCCTTCAGCCTCAAAACCACCCTTTCCCACTTGGCGCCGCGCCAGGCCCAAAAATGGCCATCTGTCTGGAGATTGGTCCCACGCCCAAAGAGCCAGCAGGGAAAACTATGCCTTGTTCTCAAGCTCTTTCGGAACCGCTTGCGTAGCCCCACAGACCTTGGGGCTGCAGGCTTTCCTGCTGCCTTCAGCCTCAAAACCACCCTTTTGCACTTGGCGTCACGCCAGGCCCAAAAATGGCCATCTGCCTGGAGATTGGTCCCACGCCCAAACAGCCAGCAGGGAAAATTATGCCTTGTTCTAAAGCTCTTTGGGAAGCGCTTGCGTAGCCCCACACACTTGGGGGCTGCAGGCTTTCCTGCTGCCTTCAGCCTCAAAACCACCCTTTCCCACTTGGCGCCGCGCCAGTCACAATAATGGCCATGTGTCTGGAAATTGGTCCCACGCCCAAGGAGCCAGCAGGGAAAACTATGCCTTGTTCTAAAGCTCTTTGGGAACCGCTTGCGTAGCCCCACACACTTGGGGGCTGCAGGCTTTCCTGCTGCCTTCAGCCTCAAAACCACCCTTTCCCACTTGGCGCCGCGCCAGGCACAAAAATGGCCATCTGTCTGGAGATTGGTCCCACGCCCAAAGAGCCAGCAGGGAAAACTATGCCTTGTTCTAAAGCTCTTTGGGAACCACTTGCTTAGCCCCACAGACCTGGGGGCTGCAGGCTTTCCTGCTGCCTTCAGCCTCAAAACCAGCCTTTCCCACTTGGCGCCGCGCCAGGCACAAAAATGGCCATCTGTCTGGAGATTGGTCCCACGCCCAAAGAGCCAGCAGGGAAAACTATGCCTTGTTCTAAAGCTCTTTGGGAACCACTTGCGTAGCCCCACAGACCTGGGGGCTGCAGGCTTTCCTGCTGCCTTCAGCCTCAAAACCACCCTTTCCCACTTGGCACCGCGCCAGGAACAAAAATGGCCATCGGTTTAGAGACTGGTCCCACGTCGAAAGAGCCAGCAGGGAAAACTATGCCTTGTTCTAAAGCTCTTTGGGAACCGCTTGCGTAGCCCCACACACCTGGGGGCTGCAGGCTTTCCTGCTGCCTTCAGCCTCAAAACCACCCTTTCCCACTTGGCGCCGCGCCAGGCCCAAAAATGGCCATCTGTCTGGAGATGGGTGCCACGCCCAAAGAGCCAGCAGGGAAAACTATGCCTTGTTCTAAAGCTCTTTGGGAACCGCTTGCTTAGCCCCAAACACCTGGGGGCTGCAGGGTTTCCTGCTGCCTTCAGCCTCAAAACCACCCTTTCCCACTTGGCGCCGCGCCAGGCACAAAAATGGCCATATGTCTGGAGATTGGTCCCACGCCCAAAAATCCAACAGGGAAAAATATGCCTTGTTCTAAAGCTCTTTGGGAACCACTTGCGTAGCCCCACACACCTGGGGGCTGCAGGCTTTCCTGCTGCCTTCAGCCTCAAAACCACCCTTTCCCACTTGGCGCCGCGCCAGGCACAAAAATGGCCATATGTCTGGAGATTGGTCCCACGCCCAAAGAGCCAGCAGGGAAAATTATGCCTTGTTCTAAGGCTCTTTGGGAACCGCTTGCGTAGCCCCACAGATCTGGGGGCTGCAGGCTTTCCTGCTGCCTTCAGCCTCAAAACCACCCTTTCCCACTTGGCGCCGCGCCAGGCCCAAAAAGGGCCATCTGTCTGGAGATTGGTCCCATGCCCAAAGAGCCAGCAGGGAAAACTATGCCTTGTTCTATAGCTCTTTGGGAACCGCTTGCGTAGCCCCACAGACCTGGGGCCTGCAGGCTTTCCTGCTGCCTTCAGCCTCAAAACCACCCTTTCCCACTTGGCGCCGCGCCAGGCACAAAAATGGCCATCTGTCTGGAGACTGGTCCCACGCCCAAAGAGCCAGCAGGGAAAACTATGCCTTGTTCTAAAGCTCTTTGGGAACCGCTTGCGTAGCCCCACACACCTGGGGGCTGCAGGCTTTCCTGCTGCCTTCAGCCTCAAAACCACCCTTTCCCACTTGGCGTCACGCCAGGCCCAAAAATGGCCATATCTCAGGAGACTGGTCCCACGCCCAAAGAGCCAGCAGGGAAAACTATGCCTTGTTCTAAAGCTCTTTGGGAACCGCTTGCGTAGCCCCACACACCTAGGGGGCTGCAGGCTTTCCTGCTGCCTTTAGCCTCAAAACGACCCTTTCCCACTTGGCGCCGCGCCAGGCCCAAAAATGGCCATCTGTCTGGAGATTGGTCCCACGCCCAAAGAGCCAGCAGGGAAAACTATGCCTTGTTCTATAGCTCTTTGGGAACCGCTTGCGTAGCCCCACAGACCTTGGGGCTGCAGGCTTTCCTGCTGCCTTCAGCCTCAAAACCACCCTTTCCCACTTGGCACCGCGCCAGGCCCAAAAATGGCCTTATCTGTGGAGATTGGTCCCATGCCCAAAGAGCCAGGAGGGAAAACTATGCCTTGTTCTAAAGCTCTTTGGGAACCGCTTGCGTAGCCCCACACACCTGGGGGCTGCAGGCTTTCCTGCTGCCTTCAGCCTCAAAACCACCCTTTCCCACTTAGCGCCGCGCCAGGCACAAAAATGGCCATCTGTCTGGAGATTGGTCCCACGCCCAAAGAGCCAGCAGGGAAAACTATGCCTTGTTCTATAGCTCTTTGGGAACCGCTTGCGTAGCCCCACAGACCTGGGGGCTGCAGGCTTTCCTGCTGTCTTCAGCCTCAAAACCACCCTTTCCCACTTGGCGCCGCGCCAGGCCGAAAAAAGGCCATCCGTGTGGAGATTGGTCCCACGCCCAAAGAGACAGCAGGGAAAACTCTGCCTTCTTCTAAAGCTCTTTGGGAACCGCTTGCGTAGCCCCACAGACCTGGGGGCTGCAGGCTTTCCTGCTGCCTTCAGCCTCAAAACCACCCTTTCCCACTTGGCGCCGCGCCAGGCACAAAAATGGCCATCTGTCTGGAGATTGCTCCCACGCCCAAAGAGCCAGCAGGGAAAACTATGCCTTGTTCTAAAGCTCTTTGGGAACCGCTTGCGTAGCCCCACACACCTGGGGGCTGCAGGCTTTCCTGCTGCCTTCAGCCTCAAAACCACCCTTTCCCACTTGGCGCCGCGCCAGGCACAAAAAGGGCCATTTGTCTGGAGATTGGTCCCACGCCCAAAGAGCCAGCAGGGAAAACTATGCCTTGTTCTAAAGCTCTTTGGGAACCGCTTGTGTAGCCCCACACACCTGGGGGCTGCAGGCTTTCCTGCTGCCTTCAGCCTCAAAACCACCCTTTCCCACTTGGCGCCGCGCCAGTCACAATAATGGCCATGTGTCTGGAAATTGGTCCCACGCCCAAGGAGCCAGCAGGGAAAACTATGCCTTGTTCTCAAGCTCTTTGGGAACCGCTTGCGTAGCCCCACACACCTGGGGGCTGCAGGCTTTCCTGCTGCCTTCAGCCTCAAAACCACCCTTTCCCACTTGGCGCCGCGCCAGGAACAAAAATGGCCATCTGTCTGGAGATTGGTCCCACGCCCAAAGAGCCAGCAGGGAAAACTATGCCTTGTTCTATAGCTCTTTGGGAACCGCTTGCGTAGCCCCACACACTTGGGGGCTGCAGGCTTTCCTGCTGCCTTCAGCCTCAAAACCACCCTTTCCCACTTGGCGCCGCGCCAGGCCCAAAAATGGCCATTTGTCTGGAGATTGGTCCCACGCCCAAAGAGCCAGCAGGGAAAACTATGCCTTGTTCTAAAGCTCTTTGGGAACCGCTTGCGTAGCCCCACACACCTGGGGGCTGCAGGCTTTCCTGCTGCCTTCAGCCTCAAAACCACCCTTTCCCACTTGGCGCCGCGCCAGGCCCAAAAATGGCCATCTGTCTGGAGATTGGTCCCATGCCCAAGGAGCCAGCAGGGAAAACTATGCCTTGTTCTCAAGCTCTTTGGGAACCGCTTGCGTAGCCCCACACACCTGGGGGCTGCAGGCTTTCCTGCTGCCTTCAGCCTCAAAACCACCCTTTTCCACTTGGCGCCGCGCTAGGCCCAAAAATGGCCATCTGCCTGGAGATTGGTCCCCACGCCCAAAGAGCCAGCAGGGAAAATTATGCCTTGTTCTAAAGCTCTTTGGGAAGCGCTTGCGTAGCCCCACACACCTGGGGGCTGCAGGCTTTCCTGCTGCCTTCAGCCTCAAAACCACCCTTTCCCACTTGGCGCCGCGCCAGGCACAAAAATGGCCATCTGTCTGGAGATTGGTCCCACGCCCAAAGAGCCAGCAGGGAAAACTATGCCTTGTTCTCAAGCTCTTTGGGAACCGCTTGCGTAGCCCCACACACCTGGGGGCTGCAGGCTTTCCTGCTGCCTTCAGCCTCAAAACCACCCTTTCCCACTTGGCGCCGCGCCAGACACAAAAATGGCCATCTGTCTGGAGATTGGTCCCACGCCCAAAGAGCCAGCAGGGAAAACAATGCCTTGTTCTATAGCTCTTTGGGAACCGCTTGCGTAGCCCCACACACTTGGGGGCTGCAGGCTTTCCTGCTGCCTTCAGCCTCAAAACCACCCTTTCCCACTTGGCGCCGCGCCAGGCCCAAAAATGGCCATTTGTCTGGAGATTGGTCCCACGCCCAAAGAGCCAGCAGGGAAAACTATGCCTTGTTCTAAAGCTCTTTGGGAACCGCTTGCGTAGCCCCACACACCTGGGGGCTGCAGGCTTTCCTGCTGCCTTCAGCCTCAAAACCACCCTTTCCCACTTGGCGCCGCGCCAGGCCCAAAAATGGCCATCTGTCTGGAGATTGGTCCCACGCCCAAAGAGCCAGCAGGGAAAACTATGCCTTGTTCTCAAGCTCTTTCGGAACCGCTTGCGTAGCCCCACACACCTGGGGGCTGCAGGCTTTCCTGCTGCCTTCAGCCTCAAAACCACCCTTTTGCACTTGGCGTCACGCCAGGCCCAAAAATGGCCATCTGCCTGGAGATTGGTCCCACGCCCAAACAGCCAGCAGGGAAAATTATGCCTTGTTCTAAAGCTCTTTGGGAAGCGCTTGCGTAGCCCCACACACCTGGGGGCTGCAGGCTTTCCTGCTGCCTTCAGCCTCAAAACCACCCTTTCCCACTTGGCGCCGCGCCAGGAACAAAAATGGCCATCTGTCTGGAGACTGGTCCCACGCCCAAAGAGCCAGCAGGGAAAACTATGCCTTGTTCTATAGCTCTTTGGGAACCGCTTGCGTAGCCCCACACACTTGGGGGCTGCAGGCTTTCCTGCTGCCTTCAGCCTCAAAAACCACACTTTCCCACTTGGCGCCGCGCCAGGCCCAAAAATGGCCATCTGTCTGGAGATTGGTCCCACGCCCAAAGAGCCAGCAGGGAAAACTATGCCTTGTTCTAAAGCTCTTTGGGAACCGCTTGCGTAGCCCCACACACGTGGGGGCTGCAGGCTTTCCTGCTGCCTAAAGCCTCAAAACCACCCTTTCCCACTTGGCGCCGCGCCAGGCCCAAAAATGGCCATCTGTCTGGAGATTGGTCCAATGCCCAAAGAGCCATCAGGGAAAACTATGCCTTGTTCTAAAGCTCTTTGGGAACCGCTTGCGTAGCCCCACAGACCTGGGGGCTGCAGGCTTTCCTGCTGCCTTCAGCCTCAAAACCACCCTTTCCCACTTGGCGCCGCGCCAGGCCGAAAAAAGGCCATCCGTGTGGAGATTGGTCCCACGCCCAAAGAGCCAGCAGGGAAAACTATGCCTTGTTCTAAAGCTCTTTGGGAACCGCTTGCGTAGCCCCACAGACCTGGGGGCTGCAGGCTTTCCTGCTGCCTTCAGCCTCAAAACCACCCTTTCCCACTTGGCACCGCGCCAGGCCCAAAAATGGCCTTATCTGTGGAGATTGGTCCCATGCCCAAAGAGCCAGCAGGGAAAACTATGCCTTGTTCTAAAGCTCTTTGGGAACCGCTTGCGTAGCCCCACACACCTGGGGGCTGCAGGCTTTCCTGCTGCCTTCAGCCTCAAAACCACCCTTTCCCACTTGGCGCCGCGCCAGGCCCAAAAATGGCCATCTGTCTGGAGATTGTTCCCATGCCCAAAGAGACAGCAGGGAAAACTGTGCCTTGTTCTAAAGCTCTTTGGGAACCGCTTGCGTAGCCCCACACCCCTGGGGGCTGCAGTCTTTCCTGCTGCCTTTAGCCTCAAAACCACCCTTTCCCACTTAGCGCCGCGCCAGGCACAAAAATGGCCATCTGTCTGGAGATTGGTCCCACGCCCAAAGAGCCAGCAGGGAAAACTATGCCTTGTTCTATAGCTCTTTGGGAACCGCTTGCGTAGCCCCACAGACCTGGGGGCTGCAGGCTTTCCTGCTTCCTTCAGCCTCAAAACCACCCTTTCCCACTTGGCGCCGCGCCAGGCCGAAAAAAGGCCATCCGTGTGGAGATTGGTCCCACGCCCAAAGAGACAGCAGGGAAAACTCTGCCTTCTTCTAAAGCTCTTTGGGAACCGCTTGCGTAGCCCCACAGACCTGGGGGCTGCAGGCTTTCCTGCTGCCTTCAGCCTCAAAACCACCCTTTCCCACTTGGCGCTGCGCCAGGCACAAAAATGGCCATCTGTCTGGAGATTGCTCCCACGCCCAAAGAGCCAGCAGGGAAAACTATGCCTTGTTCTATAGCTCTTTGGGAACCGCTTGCCTAGCCCCACACACCTGGGGGCTGCAGGCTTTCCTGCTGCCTTCAGCCTCAAAACCACCCTTTCCCACTTGGCGCCGCGCCAGGCACAAAAAGGGCCATTTGTCTGGAGATTGGTCCCACGCCCAAAGAGCCAGCAGGGAAAACTATGCCTTGTTCTAAAGCTCTTTGGGAACCGCTTGCGTAGCCCCACACACCTGGGGGCTGCAGGCTTTCCTGCTGCCTTCAGCCTCAAAACCACCCTTTCCCACTTGGCGCCGCGCCAGTCACAATAATGGCCATGTGTCTGGAAATTGGTCCCACGCCCAAGGAGCCAGCAGGGAAAACTATGCCTTGTTCTCAAGCTCTTTGGGAACCGCTTGCGTAGCCCCACACACCTGGGGGCTGCAGGCTTTCCTGCTGCCTTCAGCCTCAAAACCACCCTTTCCCACTTGGCGCCGCGCCAGGAACAAAAATGGCCATCTGTCTGGAGATTGGTCCCACGCCCAAAGAGCCAGCAGGGAAAACTATGCCTTGTTCTATAGCTCTTTGGGAACCGCTTGCGTAGCCCCACACACTTGGGGGCTGCAGGCTTTCCTGCTGCCTTCAGCCTCAAAACCACCCTTTCCCACTTGGCGCCGCGCCAGGCCCAAAAATGGCCATTTGTCTGGAGATTGGTCCCACGCCCAAAGAGCCAGCAGGGAAAACTATGCCTTGTTCTAAAGCTCTTTGGGAACCGCTTGCGTAGCCCCACACACCTGGGGGCTGCAGGCTTTCCTGCTGCCTTCAGCCTCAAAACCACCCTTTCCCACTTGGCGCCGCGCCAGGCCCAAAAATGGCCATCTGTCTGGAGATTGGTCCCACGCCCAAAGAGCCAGCAGGGAAAACTATGCCTTGTTCTCAAGCTCTTTCGGAACCGCTTGCGTAGCCCCACACACCTGGGGGCTGCAGGCTTTCCTGCTGCCTTCAGCCTCAAAACCACCCTTTTGCACTTGGCGTCACGCCAGGCCCAAAAATGGCCATCTGCCTGGAGATTGGTCCCACGCCCAAACAGCCAGCAGGGAAAATTATGCCTTGTTCTAAAGCTCTTTGGGAAGCGCTTGCGTAGCCCCACAAACTTGGGGGCTGCAGGCTTTCCTGCTGCCTTCAGCCTCAAAACCACCCTTTCCCACTTGGCGCCGCGCCAGTCACAATAATGGCCATGTGTCTGGAAATTGGTCCCACGCCCAAGGAGCCAGCAGGGAAAACTATGCCTTGTTCTAAAGCTCTTTGGGAACCGCTTGCGTAGCCCCACACACTTGGGGGCTGCAGGCTTTCCTGCTGCCTTCAGCCTCAAAACCACCCTTTCCCACTTGGCGCCGCGCCAGGCACAAAAATGGCCATCTGTCTGGAGATTGGTCCCACGCCCAAAGAGCCAGCAGGGAAAACTATGCCTTGTTCTAAAGCTCTTTGGGAACCGCTTGCTTAGCCCCACAGACCTGGGGGCTGCAGGCTTTCCTGCTGCCTTCAGCCTCAAAACCAGCCTTTCCCACTTGGCGCCGCGCCAGGCACAAAAATGGCCATCTGTCTGGAGATTGGTCCCACGCCCAAAGAGCCAGCAGGGAAAACTATGCCTTGTTCTAAAGCTCTTTGGGAACCACTTGCGTAGCCCCACAGACCTGGGGGCTGCAGGCTTTCCTGCTGCCTTCAGCCTCAAAACCACCCTTTCCCACTTGGCACCGCGCCAGGAACAAAAATGGCCATCGGTTTAGAGACTGGTCCCACGCCCAAAGAGCCAGCAGGGAAAACTATGCCTTGTTCTAAAGCTCTTTGGGAACCGCTTGCGTAGCCCCACACACCTGGGGGCTGCAGGCTTTCCTGCTGCCTTCAGCCTCAAAACCACCCTTTCCCACTTGGCGCCGCGCCAGTCACAATAATGGCCATGTGTCTGGAAATTGGTCCCACGCCCAAGGAGCCAGCAGGGAAAACTATGCCTTGTTCTAAAGCTCTTTGGGAACCGCTTGCGTAGCCCCACACACTTGGGGGCTGCAGGCTTTCCTGCTGCCTTCAGCCTCAAAACCACCCTTTCCCACTTGGCGCCGCGCCAGGCACAAAAATGGCCATCTGTCTGGAGATTGGTCCCACGCCCAAAGAGCCAGCAGGGAAAACTATGCCTTGTTCTAAAGCTCTTTGGGAACCGCTTGCTTAGCCCCACAGACCTGGGGGCTGCAGGCTTTCCTGCTGCCTTCAGCCTCAAAACCAGCCTTTCCCACTTGGCGCCGCGCCAGGCACAAAAATGGCCATTTGTCTGGAGATTGGTCCCACGCCCAAAGAGCCAGCAGGGAAAACTATGCCTTGTTCTAAAGCTCTTTGGGAACCACTTGCGTAGCCCCACAGACCTGGGGGCTGCAGGCTTTCCTGCTGCCTTCAGCCTCAAAACCACCCTTTCCCACTTGGCACCGCGCCAGGAACAAAAATGGCCATCGGTTTAGAGACTGGTCCCACGCCCAAAGAGCCAGCAGGGAAAACTATGCCTTGTTCTAAAGCTCTTTGGGAACCGCTTGCGTAGCCCCACACACCTGGGGGCTGCAGGCTTTCCTGCTGCCTTCAGCCTCAAAACCACCCTTTCCCACTTGGCGCCGCGCCAGGCCCAAAAATGGCCATCTGTCTGGAGATGGGTGCCACGCCCAAAGAGCCAGCAGGGAAAACTATGCCTTGTTCTAAAGCTCTTTGGGAACCGCTTGCTTAGCCCCAAACACCTGGGGGCTGCAGGGTTTCCTGCTGCCTTCAGCCTCAAAACCACCCTTTCCCACTTGGCGCCGCGCCAGGCACAAAAATGGCCATATGTCTGGAGATTGGTCCCACGCCCAAAAATCCAACAGGGAAAAATATGCCTTGTTCTAAAGCTCTTTGGGAACCACTTGCGTAGCCCCACACACCTGGGGGCTGCAGGCTTTCCTGCTGCCTTCAGCCTCAAAACCACCCTTTCCCACTTGGCGCCGCGCCAGGCACAAAAATGGCCATATGTCTGGAGATTGGTCCCACGCCCAAAGAGCCAGCAGGGAAAATTATGCCTTGTTCTAAGGCTCTTTGGGAACCGCTTGCGTAGCCCCACACACGTGGGGGCTGCAGGCTTTCCTGCTGCCTTCAGCCTCAAAACCACCCTTTCCCACTTGGCGCCGCGCCAGGCCCAAAAAGGGCCATCTGTCTGGAGATTGGTCCCATGCCCAAAGAGCCAGCAGGGAAAACTATGCCTTGTTCTATAGCTCTTTGGGAACCGCTTGCGTAGCCCCACAGACCTGGGGGCTGCAGGCTTTCCTGCTGCCTTCAGCCTCAAAACCACCCTTTCCCACTTGGCGCCGCGCCAGGAACAAAAATGGCCATCTGTCTGGAGACTGGTCCCACGCCCAAAGAGCCAGCAGGGAAAACTATGCCTTGTTCTAAAGCTCTTTGGGAACCGCTTGCGTAGCCCCACACACCTGGGGGCTGCAGGCTTTCCTGCTGCCTTCAGCCTCAAAACCACCCTTTCCCACTTGGCGTCACGCCAGGCCCAAAAATGGCCATATCTCAGGAGACTGGTCCCACGCCCAAAGAGCCAGCAGGGAAAACTATGCCTTGTTCTAAAGCTCTTTGGGAACCGCTTGCGTAGCCCCACACACCTGGGGGCTGCAGGCTTTCCTGCTGCCTTTAGCCTCAAAACGACCCTTTCCCACTTGGCGCCGCGCCAGGCCCAAAAATGGCCATCTGTCTGGAGATTGGTCCCACGCCCAAAGAGCCAGCAGGGAAAACTATGCCTTGTTCTATAGCTCTTTGGGAACCGCTTGCGTAGCCCCACAGACCTTGGGGCTGCAGGCTTTCCTGCTGCCTTCAGCCTCAAAACCACCCTTTCCCACTTGGCACCGCGCCAGGCCCAAAAATGGCCTTATCTGTGGAGATTGGTCCCATGCCCAAAGAGCCAGGAGGGAAAACTATGCCTTGTTCTAAAGCTCTTTGGGAACCGCTTGCGTAGCCCCACACACCTGGGGGCTGCAGGCTTTCCTGCTGCCTTCAGCCTCAAAACCACCCTTTCCCACTTGGCACCGCGCCAGGCCCAAAAATGGCCATCTGTCTGGAGATTGGTCCCATGCCCAAGGAGCCAGCAGGGAAAACTATGCCTTGTTCTCAAGCTCTTTGGGAACCGCTTGCTTAGCCCCACAGACCTGGGGGCTGCAGGCTTTCCTGCTGCCTTCAGCCTCAAAACCAGCCTTTCCCACTTGGCGCCGCGCCAGGCACAAAAATGGCCATCTGTCTGGAGATTGGTCCCACGCCCAAAGAGCCAGCAGGGAAAACTATGCCTTGTTCTAAAGCTCTTTGGGAACCACTTGCGTAGCCCCACAGACCTGGGGGCTGCAGGCTTTCCTGCTGCCTTCAGCCTCAAAACCACCCTTTCCCACTTGGCACCGCGCCAGGAACAAAAATGGCCATCGGTTTAGAGACTGGTCCCACGCCCAAAGAGCCAGCAGGGAAAACTATGCCTTGTTCTAAAGCTCTTTGGGAACCGCTTGCGTAGCCCCACACACCTGGGGGCTGCAGGCTTTCCTGCTGCCTTCAGCCTCAAAACCACCCTTTCCCACTTGGCGCCGCGCCAGGCCCAAAAATGGCCATCTGTCTGGAGATGGGTGCCACGCCCAAAGAGCCAGCAGGGAAAACTATGCCTTGTTCTAAAGCTCTTTGGGAACCGCTTGCTTAGCCCCAAACACCTGGGGGCTGCAGGGTTTCCTGCTGCCTTCAGCCTCAAAACCACCCTTTCCCACTTGGCGCCGCGCCAGGCACAAAAATGGCCATATGTCTGGAGATTGGTCCCACGCCCAAAAATCCAACAGGGAAAAATATGCCTTGTTCTAAAGCTCTTTGGGAACCACTTGCGTAGCCCCACACACCTGGGGGCTGCAGGCTTTCCTGCTGCCTTCAGCCTCAAAACCACCCTTTCCCACTTGGCACCGCGCCAGGCACAAAAATGGCCATATGTCTGGAGATTGGTCCCACGCCCAAAGAGCCAGCAGGGAAAATTATGCCTTGTTCTAAGGCTCTTTGGGAACCGCTTGCGTAGCCCCACAGATCTGGGGGCTGCAGGCTTTCCTGCTGCCTTCAGCCTCAAAACCACCCTTTCCCACTTGGCGCCGCGCCAGGCCCAAAAAGGGCCATCTGTCTGGAGATTGGTCCCATGCCCAAAGAGCCAGCAGGGAAAACTATGCCTTGTTCTATAGCTCTTTGGGAACCGCTTGCGTAGCCCCACAGACCTGGGGGCTGCAGGCTTTCCTGCTGCCTTCAGCCTCAAAACCACCCTTTCCCACTTGGCGCCGCGCCAGGAACAAAAATGGCCATCTGTCTGGAGACTGGTCCCACGCCCAAAGAGCCAGCAGGGAAAACTATGCCTTGTTCTAAAGCTCTTTGGGAACCGCTTGCGTAGCCCCACACACCTGGGGGCTGCAGGCTTTCCTGCTGCCTTCAGCCTCAAAACCACCCTTTCCCACTTGGCGTCACGCCAGGCCCAAAAATGGCCATATCTCAGGAGACTGGTCCCACGCCCAAAGAGCCAGCAGGGAAAACTATGCCTTGTTCTAAAGCTCTTTGGGAACCGCTTGCGTAGCCCCACACACCTGGGGGCTGCAGGCTTTCCTGCTGCCTTTAGCCTCAAAACGACCCTTTCCCACTTGGCGCCGCGCCAGGCCCAAAAATGGCCATCTGTCTGGAGATTGGTCCCACGCCCAAAGAGCCAGCAGGGAAAACTATGCCTTGTTCTATAGCTCTTTGGGAACCGCTTGCGTAGCCCCACAGACCTTGGGGCTGCAGGCTTTCCTGCTGCCTTCAGCCTCAAAACCACCCTTTCCCACTTGGCACCGCGCCAGGCCCAAAAATGGCCTTATCTGTGGAGATTGGTCCCATGCCCAAAGAGCCAGGAGGGAAAACTATGCCTTGTTCTAAAGCTCTTTGGGAACCGCTTGCGTAGCCCCACACACCTGGGGGCTGCAGGCTTTCCTGCTGCCTTCAGCCTCAAAACCACCCTTTCCCACTTGGCGCCGTGCCAGGCCCAAAAATGGCCATCTGTCTGGAGATTGGTCCCATGCCCAAGGAGCCAGCAGGGAAAACTATGCCTTGTTCTCAAGCTCTTTGGGAACCGCTTGCGTAGCCCCACACACCTGGGGGCTGCAGGCTTTCCTGCTGCCTTCAGCCTCAAAACCACCCTTTTCCACTTGGCGCCGCGCTAGGCCCAAAAATGGCCATCTGCCTGGAGATTGGTCCCACGCCCAAACAGCCAGCAGGGAAAATTATGCCTTGTTCTAAAGCTCTTTGGGAAGCGCTTGCGTAGCCCCACAGACCTGGGGGCTGCAGGCTTTCCTGCTGCCTTCAGCCTCAAAACCACCCTTTCCCACTTGGCGCCGCGCCAGGCACAAAAATGGCCATCTGTCTGGAGACTGGTCCCACGCCCAAAGAGCCAGCAGGGAAAACTATGCCTTGTTCTCAAGCTCTTTGGGAACCGCTTGCGTAGCCCCACACACCTGGGGGCTGCAGGCTTTCCTGCTGCCTTCAGCCTCAAAACCACCCTTTCCCACTTGGCGCCGCGCCAGACACAAAAATGGCCATCTGTCTGGAGATTGGTCCCACGCCCAAAGAGCCAGCAGGGAAAACTATGCCTTGTTCTAAAGCTCTTTGGGAACCGCTTGCGTAGCCCCACACACCTGGGGGCTGCAGGCTTTCCTGCTGCCTTCAGCCTCAAAACCACCCTTTCCCACTTGGCGCCGCGCCAGGCCCAAAAATGGCCATCTGTCTGGAGATTGGTCCCACGCCCAAAGAGCCAGCAGGGAAAACTATGCCTTGTTCTAAAGCTCTTTGGGAACCGCTTGCGTAGCCCCACACACCTGGGGGCTGCAGGCTTTCCTGCTGCCTTCAGCCTCAAAACCACCCTTTCCCACTTGGCGTCACGCCAGGCCCAAAAATGGCCATCTGCCTGGAGATTGGTCCCACGCCCAAACAGCCAGCAGGGAAAATTATGCCTTGTTCTAAAGCTCTTTGGGAAGCGCTTGCGTAGCCCCACACACCTGGGGGCTGCAGGCTTTCCTGCTGCCTTCAGCCTCAAAACCACCCTTTCCCACTTGGCGCCGCGCCAGGAACAAAAATGGCCATCTGTCTGGAGACTGGTCCCACGCCCAAAGAGCCAGCAGGGAAAACTATGCCTTGTTCTAAAGCTCTTTGGGAACCGCTTGCGTAGCCCCACACACTTGGGGGCTGCAGGCTTTCCTGCTGCCTTCAGCCTCAAAAACCACACTTTCCCACTTGGCGCCGCGCCAGGCCCAAAAATGGCCATCTGTCTGGAGATTGGTCCCACGCCCAAAGAGCCAGCAGGGAAAACTATGCCTTGTTCTAAAGCTCTTTGGGAACCGCTTGCGTAGCCCCACACACGTGGGGGCTGCAGGCTTTCCTGCTGCCTAAAGCCTCAAAACCACCCTTTCCCACTTGGCGCCGCGCCAGGCCCAAAAATGGCCATCTGTCTGGAGATTGGTCCAATGCCCAAAGAGCCAGCAGGGAAAACTATGCCTTGTTCTAAAGCTCTTTGGGAACCGCTTGCGTAGCCCCACAGACCTGGGGGCTGCAGGCTTTCCTGCTGCCTTCAGCCTCAAAACCACCCTTTCCCACTTGGCGCCGCGCCAGGCCGAAAAAAGGCCATCCGTGTGGAGATTGGTCCCACGCCCAAAGAGCCAGCAGGGAAAACTATGCCTTGTTCTAAAGCTCTTTGGGAACCGCTTGCGTAGCCCCACAGACCTGGGGGCTGCAGGCTTTCCTGCTGCCTTCAGCCTCAAAACCACCCTTTCCCACTTGGCACCGCGCCAGGCCCAAAAATGGCCTTATCTGTGGAGATTGGTCCCATGCCCAAAGAGCCAGCAGGGAAAACTATGCCTTGTTCTAAAGCTCTTTGGGAACCGCTTGCGTAGCCCCACACACCTGGGGGCTGCAGGCTTTCCTGCTGCCTTCAGCCTCAAAACCACCCTTTCCCACTTGGCGCCGCGCCAGGCCCAAAAATGGCCATCTGTCTGGAGATTGTTCCCATGCCCAAAGAGACAGCAGGGAAAACTGTGCCTTGTTCTAAAGCTCTTTGGGAACCGCTTGCGTAGCCCCACACCCCTGGGGGCTGCAGGCTTTCCTGCTGCCTTTAGCCTCAAAACCACCCTTTCCCACTTAGCGCCGCGCCAGGCACAAAAATGGCCATCTGTCTGGAGATTGGTCCCACGCCCAAAGAGCCAGCAGGGAAAACTATGCCTTGTTCTATAGCTCTTTGGGAACCGCTTGCGTAGCCCCACAGACCTGGGGGCTGCAGGCTTTCCTGCTGTCTTCAGCCTCAAAACCACCCTTTCCCACTTGGCACCGCGCCAGGCCCAAAAATGGCCTTACCTTGGAGATTGGTCCCACGCCCAAAGAGCCAGGAGGGAAAACTATGCCTTGTTCTAAAGCTCTTTGGGAACCGCTTGCGTAGCCCCACAGACCTGGGGGCTGCAGGCTTTCCTGCTGCCTTCAGCCTCAAAACCACCCTTTCCCACTTGGCGCCGCGCCAGGCACAAAAATGGCCATCTGTCTGGAGATTGGTCCAATGCCCAAAGAGCCATCAGGGAAAACTATGCCTTGTTCTAAAGCTCTTTGGGAACCGCTTGCGTAGCCCCACAGACCTGGGGGCTGCAGGCTTTCCTGCTGCCTTCAGCCTCAAAACCACCCTTTCCCACTTGGCGCCGCGCCAGGCCGAAAAAAGGCCATCCGTTTGGAGATTGGTCCCACGCCCAAAGAGCCAGCAGGGAAAACTATGCCTTGTTCTAAAGCTCTTTGGGAACCGCTTGCGTAGCCCCACAGACCTGGGGGCTGCAGGCTTTCCTGCTGCCTTCAGCCTCAAAACCACCCTTTCCCACTTGGCACCGCGCCAGGCCCAAAAATGGCCTTATCTGTGGAGATTGGTCCCATGCCCAAAGAGCCAGCAGGGAAAACTATGCCTTGTTCTAAAGCTCTTTGGGAACCGCTTGCGTAGCCCCACACACCTGGGGGCTGCAGGCTTTCCTGCTGCCTTCAGCCTCAAAACCACCCTTTCCCACTTGGCGCCGCGCCAGGCCCAAAAATGGCCATCTGTCTGGAGATTGTTCCCATGCCCAAAGAGACAGCAGGGAAAACTGTGCCTTGTTCTAAAGCTCTTTGGGAACCGCTTGCGTAGCCCCACACCCCTGGGGGCTGCAGGCTTTCCTGCTGCCTTTAGCCTCAAAACCACCCTTTCCCACTTAGCGCCGCGCCAGGCACAAAAATGGCCATCTGTCTGGAGATTGGTCCCACGCCCAAAGAGCCAGCAGGGAAAACTATGCCTTGTTCTATAGCTCTTTGGGAACCGCTTGCGTAGCCCCACAGACCTGGGGGCTGCAGGCTTTCCTGCTGTCTTCAGCCTCAAAACCACCCTTTCCCACTTGGCACCGCGCCAGGCCCAAAAATGGCCTTACCTTGGAGATTGGTCCCACGCCCAAAGAGCCAGGAGGGAAAACTATGCCTTGTTCTAAAGCTCTTTGGGAACCGCTTGCGTAGCCCCACAGACCTGGGGGCTGCAGGCTTTCCTGCTGCCTTCAGCCTCAAAACCACCCTTTCCCACTTGGCGCCGCGCCAGGCACAAAAATGGCCATCTGTCTGGAGATTGGTCCAATGCCCAAAGAGCCATCAGGGAAAACTATGCCTTGTTCTAAAGCTCTTTGGGAACCGCTTGCGTAGCCCCACAGACCTGGGGGCTGCAGGCTTTCCTGCTGCCTTCAGCCTCAAAACCACCCTTTCCCACTTGGCGCCGCGCCAGGCCGAAAAAAGGCCATCCGTTTGGAGATTGGTCCCACGCCCAAAGAGCCAGCAGGGAAAACTATGCCTTGTTCTAAAGCTCTTTGGGAACCGCTTGCGTAGCCCCACAGACCTGGGGGCTGCAGGCTTTCCTGCTGCCTTCAGCCTCAAAACCACCCTTTCCCACTTGGCACCGCGCCAGGCCCAAAAATGGCCTTATCTGTGGAGATTGGTCCCATGCCCAAAGAGCCAGCAGGGAAAACTATGCCTTGTTCTAAAGCTCTTTGGGAACCGCTTGCGTAGCCCCACACACCTGGGGGCTGCAGGCTTTCCTGCTGCCTTCAGCCTCAAAACCACCCTTTCCCACTTGGCGCCGCGCCAGGCCCAAAAATGGCCATCTGTCTGGAGATTGTTCCCATGCCCAAAGAGACAGCAGGGAAAACTGTGCCTTGTTCTAAAGCTCTTTGGGAACCGCTTGCGTAGCCCCACACCCCTGGGGGCTGCAGGCTTTCCTGCTGCCTTTAGCCTCAAAACCACCCTTTCCCACTTAGCGCCGCGCCAGGCACAAAAATGGCCATCTGTCTGGAGATTGGTCCCACGCCCAAAGAGCCAGCAGGGAAAACTATGCCTTGTTCTATAGCTCTTTGGGAACCGCTTGCGTAGCCCCACAGACCTGGGGGCTGCAGGCTTTCCTGCTGCCTTCAGCCTCAAAACCACCCTTTCCCACTTGGCGCCGCGCCAGGCCCAAAAATGGCCTTCTGTCTGGAGATTGGTCCCATGCCCAAAGAGACAGCAGGGAAAACTCTGCCTTCTTCTAAAGCTCTTTGGGAACCGCTTGCGTAGCCACACAGACCTGCGGGCTGCAGGCTTTCCTGCTGCCTTCAGCCTCAAAACCACCCTTTCCCACTTGGCGCCGCGCCAGGCACAAAAATGGCCATCTGTCTGGAGATTGGTCCCACGCCCAAAGAGCCAGCAGGGAAAACTATGCCTTGTTCTAAAGCTCTTTGGGAACCGCTTGCGTAGCCCCACAGACCTGGGGGCTGCAGGCTTTCCTGCTGCCTTCAGCCTCAAAACCACCCTTTCCCACTTGGCGCCGCGCCAGGCACAAAAAGGGCCATTTGTCTGGAGATTGGTCCCACGCCCAAAGAGCCAGCAGGGAAAACTATGCCTTGTTCTAAAGCTCTTTGGGAACCGCTTGTGTAGCCCCACACACCTGGGGGCTGCAGGCTTTCCTGCTGCCTTCAGCCTCAAAACCACCCTTTCCCACTTGGCGCCGCGCCAGACACAAAAATGTCCTTATCTGTGGAGATTGGTATCATGCACAAAGAGCCAGCAGGGAAAACTATGCCTTGTTCTAAAGCTCTTTGGGAACCGCTTGCGTAGCCCCACACACCTGGGGGCTGCAGGCTTTCCTGCTGCCTTCAGCCTCAAAACCACCCTTTCCCACTTGGCGTCACGCAGGCCCAAAAATGGCCATCTGTCTGGAGATTGGTCCCACGCCCAAAGAGCCAGCAGGGAAAACTATGCCTTGTTCTATAGCTCTTTGGGAACCGTTGCGTAGCCCCACACACCTGGGGGCTGCAGGCTTTCCTGCTGCCTTCAGCCTCAAAACCACCCTTTCCCACTTGGCGCCGCGCCAGTCACAATAATGGCCATGTGTCTGGAAATTGGTCCCACGCCCAAGGAGCCAGCAGGGAAAACTATGCCTTGTTCTCAAGCTCTTTGGGAACCGCTTGCGTAGCCCCACACACCTGGGGGCTGCAGGCTTTCCTGCTGCCTTCAGCCTCAAAACCACCCTTTCCCACTTGGCGCCGCGCCAGGAACAAAAATGGCCATCTGTCTGGAGATTGGTCCCACGCCCAAAGAGCCAGCAGGGAAAACTATGCCTTGTTCTATAGCTCTTTGGGAACCGCTTGCGTAGCCCCACACACTTGGGGGCTGCAGGCTTTCCTGCTGCCTTCAGCCTCAAAACCACCCTTTCCCACTTGGCGCCGCGCCAGGCCCAAAAATGGCCATTTGTCTGGAGATTGGTCCCACGCCCAAAGAGCCAGCAGGGAAAACTATGCCTTGTTCTAAAGCTCTTTGGGAACCGCTTGCGTAGCCCCACAGACCTGGGGGCTGCAGGCTTTCCTGCTGCCTTCAGCCTCAAAACCACCCTTTCCCACTTGGCGCCGCGCCAGGCCCAAAAATGGCCATCTGTCTGGAGATTGGTCCCACGCCCAAAGAGCCAGCAGGGAAAACTATGCCTTGTTCTCAAGCTCTTTGGGAACCGCTTGCGTAGCCCCACACACGTGGGGGCTGCAGGCTTTCCTGCTGCCTAAAGCCTCAAAACCACCCTTTCCCACTTGGCGCCGCGCCAGGCCCAAAAATGGCCATCCGTGTGGAGATTGGTCCCACGCCCAAAGAGCCAGCAGGGAAAACTATGCCTTGTTCTAAAGCTCTTTGGGAACCGCTTGCGTAGCCCCACACACTTGGGGGCTGCAGGCTTTCCTGCTGCCTTCAGCCTCAAAACCACCCTTTCCCACTTGGCACCGCGCCAGGCACAAAAATGGCTTTATCTCTGGAGATTGGTCCCACGCCCAAAGAGCCAGCAGGGAATACTATGCCTTGTTCTATAGCTCTTTGGGAACCGCTTGCGTAGCCCCACAGACCTGGGGGCTGCAGGCTTTCCTGCTGCCTTCAGCCTCAAAACCACCCTTTCCCACTTGGCGCCGCGCCAGACACAAAAATGGCCATCTGTCTGGAGAATGGTCCCACGCCCAAAGAGCCAGCAGGGAAAACTATGCCTTGTTCTAAAGCTCTTTGGGAACCGCTTGCGTAGCCCCACAGACCTGGGGGCTGCAGGCTTTCCTGCTGCCTTCAGCCTCAAAACCACCCTTTCCCACTTGGCGCCGTGCCAGACCCAAAAATGGCCATTTGTCTGGAGATTGGTCCCACGCCCAAAGAGCCAGCAGGGAAAACTATGCCTTGTTCTATAGCTCTTTGGGAACCGCTTGCGTAGCCCCACAGACCTGGGGGCTGCAGGCTTTCCTGCTGCCTTCAGCCTCAAAACCACCCTTTCCCACTTGGCGCCGCGCCAGCCACAAAAATGGCCATACCTCTGGAGATTGGTCCCATGCCCAAGGAGCCAGCAGGGAAAACTATGCCTTGTTCTCAAGCTCTTTGGGAACCGCTTGCATAGCCCCACACACCTGGGGGCTGCAGGCTTTCCTGCTGCCTTCAGCCTCAAAACCACCCTTTCCCACTTGGCGCCGCGCTAGGCCCAAAAATGGCCATCTGTCTGGAGATTGTTCACACGCCCAAAGAGCCAGCAGGGAAAACTATGCCTTGTTCTAAAGCTCTTTGGGAACCGCTTGCGTAGCCCCACAAACCTGGGGGCTGCAGGCTTTCCTGCTGCCTTCAGCCTCAAAACCACCCTTTCCCACTTGGCGTCGCGCCAGGCCCAAAAATGGCCATATGTCTGGAGATTGGTCCCACGCCCAAAGAGCCAGCAGGGAAAACTATGCCTTGTTCTATAACTCTTTGGGAACCGCTTGCTTAGCCCCACAGACCTGGGGGCTGCAGGCTTTCCTGCTGCCTTCAGCCTCAAAACCACCCTTTCCCACTTGGCGCCGCGCTAGGCCCAAAAATGGCCATCTGTCTGGAGACTGGTCCCACGCCCAAAGAGCCAGCAGGGAAAACTATGCCTTGTTCTAAAGCTCTTTGGGAACCGCTTGCGTAGCCCCACACACCTGGGGGCTGCAGGCTTTCCTGCTGCCTTCAGCCTCAAAACCACCCTTTCCCACTTGGCGCCGCGCCATGCCCAAAAATGGCCTTATCTGTGGAGATTGGTCCCATGCACAAAGAGCCAGCAGGGAAAACTATGCCTTGTTCTAAAGCTCTTTGGGAACCGCTTGCGTAGCCCCACACACCTGGGGGCTGCAGGCTTTCCTGCTGCCTTCAGCCTCAAAACCACCCTTTCCCACTTGGCGCCGCGCCAGGCACAAAAATGGCCATCAGTCTGGAGATTGGTCCCACGCCCAAAGAGCCAGCAGGGAAAACTATGCCTTGTTCTAAAGCTCTTTGGGAACCGCTTGCGTAGCCCCACACACCTGGGTGCTGCAGGCTTTCCTGCTGCCTTGAGCCTCAAAACCACCCTTTTCCACTTGGCGCCGCGCCAGACACAAAAATGGCCATATCTGTGGAGATTGGTCCCATGCACAAAGAGCCAGCAGGGAAAACTATGCCTTTTTCTAAAGCTCTTTGGGAACCGCTTGCGTAGCCCCACACACCTGGGGGCTGCAGGCTTTCCTGCTGCCTTCAGCCTCAAAACCACCCTTTCCCACTTGGCACCGCGCCAGGCACAAAAATGGCCATATGTCTGGAGATTGGTCCCACGCCCAAAGAGCCAGCAGGGAAAATTATGCCTTGTTCTAAGGCTCTTTGGGAACCGCTTGCGTAGCCCCACAGATCTGGGGGCTGCAGGCTTTCCTGCTGCCTTCAGCCTCAAAACCACCCTTTCCCACTTGGCGCCGCGCCAGGCCCAAAAAGGGCCATCTGTCTGGAGATTGGTCCCATGCCCAAAGAGCCAGCAGGGAAAACTATGCCTTGTTCTATAGCTCTTTGGGAACCGCTTGCGTAGCCCCACAGACCTGGGGGCTGCAGGCTTTCCTGCTGCCTTCAGCCTCAAAACCACCCTTTCCCACTTGGCGCCGCGCCAGGAACAAAAATGGCCATCTGTCTGGAGATTGGTCCCACGCCCAAAGAGCCAGCAGGGAAAACTATGCCTTGTTCTAAAGCTCTTTGGGAACCGCTTGCGTAGCCCCACACACCTGGGGGCTGCAGGCTTTCCTGCTGCCTTCAGCCTCAAAACCACCCTTTCCCACTTGGCGTCACGCCAGGCCCAAAAATGGCCATATCTCAGGAGACTGGTCCCACGCCCAAAGAGCCAGCAGGGAAAACTATGCCTTGTTCTAAAGCTCTTTGGGAACCGCTTGCGTAGCCCCACACACCTGGGGGCTGCAGGCTTTCCTGCTGCCTTTAGCCTCAAAACGACCCTTTCCCACTTGGCGCCGCGCCAGGCCCAAAAATGGCCATCTGTCTGGAGATTGGTCCCACGCCCAAAGAGCCAGCAGGGAAAACTATGCCTTGTTCTATAGCTCTTTGGGAACCGCTTGCGTAGCCCCACACACCTGGGGGCTGCAGGCTTTCCTGCTGCCTTCAGCCTCAAAACCACCCTTTCCCACTTGGCACCGCGCCAGGCCCAAAAATGGCCTTATCTGTGGAGATTGGTCCCATGCCCAAAGAGCCAGGAGGGAAAACTATGCCTTGTTCTAAAGCTCTTTGGGAACCGCTTGCGTAGCCCCACACACCTGGGGGCTGCAGGCTTTCCTGCTGCCTTCAGCCTCAAAACCACCCTTTCCCACTTGGCGCCGTGCCAGGCCCAAAAATGGCCATCTGTCTGGAGATTGGTCCCATGCCCAAGGAGCCAGCAGGGAAAACTATGCCTTGTTCTCAAGCTCTTTGGGAACCGCTTGCGTAGCCCCACACACCTGGGGGCTGCAGGCTTTCCTGCTGCCTTCAGCCTCAAAACCACCCTTTTCCACTTGGCGCCGCGCTAGGCCCAAAAATGGCCATCTGCCTGGAGATTGGTCCCACGCCCAAACAGCCAGCAGGGAAAATTATGCCTTGTTCTAAAGCTCTTTGGGAAGCGCTTGCGTAGCCCCACAGACCTGGGGGCTGCAGGCTTTCCTGCTGCCTTCAGCCTCAAAACCACCCTTTCCCACTTGGCGCCGCGCCAGGCACAAAAATGGCCATCTGTCTGGAGACTGGTCCCACGCCCAAAGAGCCAGCAGGGAAAACTATGCCTTGTTCTCAAGCTCTTTGGGAACCGCTTGCGTAGCCCCACACACCTGGGGGCTGCAGGCTTTCCTGCTGCCTTCAGCCTCAAAACCACCCTTTCCCACTTGGCGCCGCGCCAGACACAAAAATGGCCATCTGTCTGGAGATTGGTCCCACGCCCAAAGAGCCAGCAGGGAAAACTATGCCTTGTTCTATAGCTCTTTGGGAACCGCTTGCGTAGCCCCACACACTTGGGGGCTGCAGGCTTTCCTGCTGCCTTCAGCCTCAAAACCACCCTTTCCCACTTGGCGCCGCGCCAGGCCCAAAAATGGCCATTTGTCTGGAGATTGGTCCCACGCCCAAAGAGCCAGCAGGGAAAACTATGCCTTGTTCTAAAGCTCTTTGGGAACCGCTTGCGTAGCCCCACACACCTGGGGGCTGCAGGCTTTCCTGCTGCCTTCAGCCTCAAAACCACCCTTTCCCACTTGGCGCCGCGCCAGGCCCAAAAATGGCCATCTGTCTGGAGATTGGTCCCACGCCCAAAGAGCCAGCAGGGAAAACTATGCCTTGTTCTAAAGCTCTTTGGGAACCGCTTGCGTAGCCCCACACACCTGGGGGCTGCAGGCTTTCCTGCTGCCTTCAGCCTCAAAACCACCCTTTTGCACTTGGCGTCACGCCAGGCCCAAAAATGGCCATCTGCCTGGAGATTGGTCCCACGCCCAAACAGCCAGCAGGGAAAATTATGCCTTGTTCTAAAGCTCTTTGGGAAGCGCTTGCGTAGCCCCACACACCTGGGGGCTGCAGGCTTTCCTGCTGCCTTCAGCCTCAAAACCACCCTTTCCCACTTGGCGCCGCGCCAGGAACAAAAATGGCCATCTGTCTGGAGACTGGTCCCACGCCCAAAGAGCCAGCAGGGAAAACTATGCCTTGTTCTATAGCTCTTTGGGAACCGCTTGCGTAGCCCCACACACTTGGGGGCTGCAGGCTTTCCTGCTGCCTTCAGCCTCAAAAACCACACTTTCCCACTTGGCGCCGCGCCAGGCCCAAAAATGGCCATCTGTCTGGAGATTGGTCCCACGCCCAAAGAGCCAGCAGGGAAAACTATGCCTTGTTCTAAAGCTCTTTGGGAACCGCTTGCGTAGCCCCACACACGTGGGGGCTGCAGGCTTTCCTGCTGCCTAAAGCCTCAAAACCACCCTTTCCCACTTGGCGCCGCGCCAGGCCCAAAAATGGCCTTCTGTCTGGAGATTGGTCCAATGCCCAAAGAGCCAGCAGGGAAAACTATGCCTTGTTCTAAAGCTCTTTGGGAACCGCTTGCGTAGCCCCACAGACCTGGGGGCTGCAGGCTTTCCTGCTGCCTTCAGCCTCAAAACCACCCTTTCCCACTTGGCGCCGCGCCAGGCCGAAAAAAGGCCATCCGTGTGGAGATTGGTCCCACGCCCAAAGAGCCAGCAGGGAAAACTATGCCTTGTTCTAAAGCTCTTTGGGAACCGCTTGCGTAGCCCCACAGACCTGGGGGCTGCAGGCTTTCCTGCTGCCTTCAGCCTCAAAACCACCCTTTCCCACTTGGCACCGCGCCAGGCCCAAAAATGGCCTTATCTGTGGAGATTGGTCCCATGCCCAAAGAGCCAGCAGGGAAAACTATGCCTTGTTCTAAAGCTCTTTGGGAACCGCTTGCGTAGCCCCACACACCTGGGGGCTGCAGGCTTTCCTGCTGCCTTCAGCCTCAAAACCACCCTTTCCCACTTGGCGCCGCGCCAGGCCCAAAAATGGCCATCTGTCTGGAGATTGTTCCCATGCCCAAAGAGACAGCAGGGAAAACTGTGCCTTGTTCTAAAGCTCTTTGGGAACCGCTTGCGTAGCCCCACACCCCTGGGGGCTGCAGGCTTTCCTGCTGCCTTTAGCCTCAAAACCACCCTTTCCCACTTAGCGCCGCGCCAGGCACAAAAATGGCCATCTGTCTGGAGATTGGTCCCACGCCCAAAGAGCCAGCAGGGAAAACTATGCCTTGTTCTATAGCTCTTTGGGAACCGCTTGCGTAGCCCCACAGACCTGGGGGCTGCAGGCTTTCCTGCTGTCTTCAGCCTCAAAACCACCCTTTCCCACTTGGCACCGTGCCAGGCCCAAAAATGGCCTTACCTTGGAGATTGGTCCCACGCCCAAAGAGCCAGGAGGGAAAACTATGCCTTGTTCTAAAGCTCTTTGGGAACCGCTTGCGTAGCCCCACAGACCTGGGGGCTGCAGGCTTTCCTGCTGCCTTCAGCCTCAAAACCACCCTTTCCCACTTGGCGCCGCGCCAGGCCCAAAAATGGCCATCTGTCTGGAGATTGGTCCAATGCCCAAAGAGCCATCAGGGAAAACTATGCCTTGTTCTAAAGCTCTTTGGGAACCGCTTGCGTAGCCCCACAGACCTGGGGGCTGCAGGCTTTCCTGCTGCCTTCAGCCTCAAAACCACCCTTTCCCACTTGGCGCCGCGCCAGGCCGAAAAAAGGCCATCCGTTTGGAGATTGGTCCCACGCCCAAAGAGCCAGCAGGGAAAACTATGCCTTGTTCTAAAGCTCTTTGGGAACCGCTTGCGTAGCCCCACAGACCTGGGGGCTGCAGGCTTTCCTGCTGCCTTCAGCCTCAAAACCACCCTTTCCCACTTGGCACCGCGCCAGGCCCAAAAATGGCCTTATCTGTGGAGATTGGTCCCATGCCCAAAGAGCCAGCAGGGAAAACTATGCCTTGTTCTAAAGCTCTTTGGGAACCGCTTGCGTAGCCCCACACACCTGGGGGCTGCAGGCTTTCCTGCTGCCTTCAGCCTCAAAACCACCCTTTCCCACTTGGCGCCGCGCCAGGCCCAAAAATGGCCATCTGTCTGGAGATTGTTCCCATGCCCAAAGAGACAGCAGGGAAAACTGTGCCTTGTTCTAAAGCTCTTTGGGAACCGCTTGCGTAGCCCCACACCCCTGGGGGCTGCAGGCTTTCCTGCTGCCTTTAGCCTCAAAACCACCCTTTCCCACTTAGCGCCGCTCCAGGCACAAAAATGGCCATCTGTCTGGAGATTGGTCCCACGCCCAAAGAGCCAGCAGGGAAAACTATGCCTTGTTCTATAGCTCTTTGGGAACCGCTTGCGTAGCCCCACAGACCTGGGGGCTGCAGGCTTTCCTGCTGTCTTCAGCCTCAAAACCACCCTTTCCCACTTGGCACCGCGCCAGGCCCAAAAATGGCCTTACCTTGGAGATTGGTCCCACGCCCAAAGAGCCAGGAGGGAAAACTATGCCTTGTTCTAAAGCTCTTTGGGAACCGCTTGCGTAGCCCCACAGACCTGGGGGCTGCAGGCTTTCCTGCTGCCTTCAGCCTCAAAACCACCCTTTCCCACTTGGCGCCGCGCCAGGCCCAAAAATGGCCTTCTGTCTGGAGATTGGTCCCATGCCCAAAGAGACAGCAGGGAAAACTCTGCCTTCTTCTAAAGCTCTTTGGGAACCGCTTGCGTAGCCACACAGACCTGCGGGCTGCAGGCTTTCCTGCTGCCTTCAGCCTCAAAACCACCCTTTCCCACTTGGCGCCGCGCCAGGCACAAAAATGGCCATCTGTCTGGAGATTGGTCCCACGCCCAAAGAGCCAGCAGGGAAAACTATGCCTTGTTCTAAAGCTCTTTGGGAACCGCTTGCGTAGCCCCACAGACCTGGGGGCTGCAGGCTTTCCTGCTGCCTTCAGCCTCAAAACCACCCTTTCCCACTTGGCGCCGCGCCAGGCACAAAAAGGGCCATTTGTCTGGAGATTGGTCCCACGCCCAAAGAGCCAGCAGGGAAAACTATGCCTTGTTCTAAAGCTCTTTGGGAACCGCTTGTGTAGCCCCACAGACCTGGGGGCTGCAGGCTTTCCTGCTGCCTTCAGCCTCAAAACCACCCTTTCCCACTTGGCGCCGCGCCAGACACAAAAATGTCCTTATCTGTGGAGATTGGTATCATGCACAAAGAGCCAGCAGGGAAAACTATGCCTTGTTCTAAAGCTCTTTGGGAACCGCTTGCGTAGCCCCACACACCTGGGGGCTGCAGGCTTTCCTGCTGCCTTCAGCCTCAAAACCACCCTTTCCCACTTGGCGTCACGCAGGCCCAAAAATGGCCATCTGTCTGGAGATTGGTCCCACGCCCAAAGAGCCAGCAGGGAAAACTATGCCTTGTTCTATAGCTCTTTGGGAACCGCTTGCGTAGCCCCACACACCTGGGGGCTGCAGGCTTTCCTGCTGCCTTCAGCCTCAAAACCACCCTTTCCCACTTGGCGCCGCGCCAGTCACAATAATGGCCATGTGTCTGGAAATTGGTCCCACGCCCAAGGAGCCAGCAGGGAAAACTATGCCTTGTTCTAAAGCTCTTTGGGAACCGCTTGCGTAGCCCCACAGACCTGGGGGCTGCAGGCTTTCCTGCTGCCTTCAGCCTCAAAACCACCCTTTCCCACTTGGCGCCGCGCCAGGAACAAAAATGGCCATCTGTCTGGAGATTGGTCCCACGCCCAAAGAGCCAGCAGGGAAAACTATGCCTTGTTCTATAGCTCTTTGGGAACCGCTTGCGTAGCCCCACACACTTGGGGGCTGCAGGCTTTCCTGCTGCCTTCAGCCTCAAAACCACCCTTTCCCACTTGGCGCCGCGCCAGGCCCAAAAATGGCCATTTGTCTGGAGATTGGTCCCACGCCCAAAGAGCCAGCAGGGAAAACTATGCCTTGTTCTAAAGCTCTTTGGGAACCGCTTGCGTAGCCCCACAGACCTGGGGGCTGCAGGCTTTCCTGCTGCCTTCAGCCTCAAAACCACCCTTTCCCACTTGGCGCCGCGCCAGGCCCAAAAATGGCCATCTGTCTGGAGATTGGTCCCACGCCCAAAGAGCCAGCAGGGAAAACTATGCCTTGTTCTCAAGCTCTTTGGGAACCGCTTGCGTAGCCCCACACACGTGGGGGCTGCAGGCTTTCCTGCTGCCTAAAGCCTCAAAACCACCCTTTCCCACTTGGCGCCGCGCCAGGCCCAAAAATGGCCATCCGTGTGGAGATTGGTCCCACGCCCAAAGAGCCAGCAGGGAAAACTATGCCTTGTTCTAAAGCTCTTTGGGAACCGCTTGCGTAGCCCCACACACTTGGGGGCTGCAGGCTTTCCTGCTGCCTTCAGCCTCAAAACCACCCTTTCCCACTTGGCACCGCGCCAGGCACAAAAATGGCTTTATCTCTGGAGATTGGTCCCACGCCCAAAGAGCCAGCAGGGAATACTATGCCTTGTTCTATAGCTCTTTGGGAACCGCTTGCGTAGCCCCACAGACCTGGGGGCTGCAGGCTTTCCTGCTGCCTTCAGCCTCAAAACCACCCTTTCCCACTTGGCGCCGCGCCAGACACAAAAATGGCCATCTGTCTGGAGAATGGTCCCACGCCCAAAGAGCCAGCAGGGAAAACTATGCCTTGTTCTAAAGCTCTTTGGGAACCGCTTGCGTAGCCCCACAGACCTGGGGGCTGCAGGCTTTCCTGCTGCCTTCAGCCTCAAAACCACCCTTTCCCACTTGGCGCCGTGCCAGACCCAAAAATGGCCATTTGTCTGGAGATTGGTCCCACGCCCAAAGAGCCAGCAGGGAAAACTATGCCTTGTTCTATAGCTCTTTGGGAACCGCTTGCGTAGCCCCACAGACCTGGGGGCTGCAGGCTTTCCTGCTGCCTTCAGCCTCAAAACCACCCTTTCCCACTTGGCGCCGCGCCAGCCACAAAAATGGCCATACCTCTGGAGATTGGTCCCATGCCCAAGGAGCCAGCAGGGAAAACTATGCCTTGTTCTCAAGCTCTTTGGGAACCGCTTGCATAGCCCCACACACCTGGGGGCTGCAGGCTTTCCTGCTGCCTTCAGCCTCAAAACCACCCTTTCCCACTTGGCGCCGCGCTAGGCCCAAAAATGGCCATCTGTCTGGAGATTGTTCACACGCCCAAAGAGCCAGCAGGGAAAACTATGCCTTGTTCTAAAGCTCTTTGGGAACCGCTTGCGTAGCCCCACAAACCTGGGGGCTGCAGGCTTTCCTGCTGCCTTCAGCCTCAAAACCACCCTTTCCCACTTGGCGTCGCGCCAGGCCCAAAAATGGCCATATGTCTGGAGATTGGTCCCACGCCCAAAGAGCCAGCAGGGAAAACTATGCCTTGTTCTATAACTCTTTGGGAACCGCTTGCTTAGCCCCACACACCTGGGGGCTGCAGGCTTTCCTGCTGCCTTCAGCCTCAAAACCACCCTTTCCCACTTGGCGCCGCGCTAGGCCCAAAAATGGCCATCTGTCTGGAGACTGGTCCCACGCCCAAAGAGCCAGCAGGGAAAACTATGCCTTGTTCTAAAGCTCTTTGGGAACCGCTTGCGTAGCCCCACACACCTGGGGGCTGCAGGCTTTCCTGCTGCCTTCAGCCTCAAAACCACCCTTTCCCACTTGGCGCCGCGCCAGACACAAAAATGGCCTTATCTGTGGAGATTGGTCCCATGCACAAAGAGCCAGCAGGGAAAACTATGCCTTGTTCTAAAGCTCTTTGGGAACCGCTTGCGTAGCCCCACACACCTGGGGGCTGCAGGCTTTCCTGCTGCCTTCAGCCTCAAAACCACCCTTTCCCACTTGGCGCCGCGCCAGGCACAAAAATGGCCATCAGTCTGGAGATTGGTCCCACGCCCAAAGAGCCAGCAGGGAAAACTATGCCTTGTTCTAAAGCTCTTTGGGAACCGCTTGCGTAGCCCCACACACCTGGGTGCTGCAGGCTTTCCTGCTGCCTTGAGCCTCAAAACCACCCTTTTCCACTTGGCGCCGCGCCAGACACAAAAATGGCCATATCTGTGGAGATTGGTCCCATGCACAAAGAGCCAGCAGGGAAAACTATGCCTTTTTCTAAAGCTCTTTGGGAACCGCTTGCGTAGCCCCACACACCTGGGGGCTGCAGGCTTTCCTGCTGCCTTCAGCCTCAAAACCACCCTTTCCCACTTGGCGTCACGCTAGGCCCAAAAATCGCCATCTGTCTGGAGATTGGTCCCACGCCCAAAGAGCCAGCAGGGAAAACTATGCCTTGTTCTATAGCTCTTTGGGAACCGCTTGCGTAGCCCCACACACCTGGGGGCTGCAGGCTTTCCTGCTGCCTTCAGCCTCAAAACCACCCTTTCCCACTTGGCGCCGCGCTAGGCCCAAAAAAGGCCATCTGTCTGGAGATTGGTCCCACGCCCAAAGAGCCAGCTGGGAAAACTATGCCTTGTTCTAAAGCTCTTTGGGAACCGCTTGCGTAGCCCCACAGACCTGGGGGCTGCAGGCTTTCCTGCTGCCTTCAGCCTCAAAACCACCCTTTCCCACTTGGCGCCGCGCCAGGCCCAAAAATGGCCTTATCTCTGGAGATTGGTCCCACGCCCAAAGAGCCAGCAGGGAAAACTATGCCTTGTTCTATAACTCTTTGGGAACTGCTTGCTTAGCCCCACACACCTGGGGGCTGCAGGCTTTCCTGCTGCCTTCAGCCTCAAAACCACCCTTTCCCACTTGGCGCCGCGCTAGGCCCAAAAATGGCCTTATCTCTGGAGATTGGTCCCACGCCCAAAGACCCAGCAGGGAAAACTATGCCTTGTTCTATAGCTCTTTGGGAACCGCTTGCGTAGCCCCAGACACTTGGGGGCTGCAGGCTTTCCTGCTGCCTTCAGCCTCAAAACCACCCTTTCCCACTTGGCGCCGCGCTAGGCCCAAAAAAGGCCATCTGTCTGGAGATTGGTCCCACGCCCAAAGAGCCAGCAGGGAAAACTATGCCTTGTTCTAAAGCTCTTTGGGAACCGCTTGCGTAGCCCCACACACTTGGGGGCTGCAGGCTTTCCTGCTGCCTTCAGCCTCACAACACCCTTTCCCACTTGGCGCCGCGCCAGGCACAAAAATGGCCTTATCTCTGGAGATTGGTCCCATGCACAAAGAGCCAGCAGGGAAAACTATGCCTTGTTCTAAAGCTCTTTGGGAACCGCTTGCGTAGCCCCACACACCTGGGGGCTGCAGGCTTTCCTGCTGCCTTCAGCCTCAAAACCACCCTTTCCCACTTGGCGCCGCGCCAGACCCAAAAATGGCCATTTGTCTGGAGATTGGTCCCACGCCCAAAGAGCCAGCAGGGAAAACTATGCCTTGTTCTAAAGCTCTTTGGGAACCACTTGCGTAGCCCCACAGACCTGGGGGCTGCAGGCTTTCCTGCTGCCTTGAGCCTCAAAACCACCCTTTTCCACTTGGCGCCGCGCCAGACACAAAAATGGCATTATCTGTGGAGATTGGTCCCATGCACAAAGAGCCAGCAGGGAAAACTATGCCTTGTTCTAAAGCTCTTTGGGAACCGCTTGCGTAGCCCCACAGACCTGGGGGCTGCAGGCTTTCCTGCTGCCTTCAGCCTCAAAACCACCCTTTCCCACTTGGCGTCACGCCAGGCCCAAAAATGGCCATCTGTCTGGAGACTGGTCCCACGCCCAAAGAGCCAGCAGGGAAAACTATGCCTTGTTCTAAAGCTCTTTGGGAACCGCTTGCGTAGCCCCACAGACCTGGGGGCTGCAGGCTTTCCTGCTGCCTTCAGCCTCAAAACCACCCTTTCCCACTTGGCGCCGCGCCAGACACAAAAATGGCCATCTGTCTGGAGATTGGTCCCACGCCCAAAGAGCCAGCAGGGAAAACTATGCCTTGTTCTAAGGCTCTTTGGGAACCGCTTGCGTAGCCCCACACACCTGGGGGCTGCAGGCTTTCCTGCTGCCTTCAGCCTCAAAACCACCCTTTCCCACTTGGCGCCGCTCCAGGCCCAAAAATGGCCATCTGTCTGGAGATTGGTCCCACGCCCAAAGAGCCAGCAGGGAAAACTATGCCTTGTTCTAAAGCTCTTTGGGAACCGCTTGCGTAGCCCCACACACTTGGGGGCTGCAGGCTTTCCTGCTGCCTTCAGCCTCACACCACCCTTTCCCACTTGGCGCCGCGCCAGGCACAACAATGGCCATATGTCTGGAGATTGGTCCCATGCCCAAGGAGCCAGCAGGGAAAACTATGCCTTGTTCTCAAGCTCTTTGGGAACCGCTTGCGTAGCCCCACACACCTGGGGGCTGCAGGCTTTCCTGCTGCCTTCAGCCTCAAAACCACCCTTTTCCACTTGGTGCCGCGCTAGGCCCAAAAATGGCCATCTGTCTGGAGATTGTTCACACGCCCAAAGAGCCAGCAGGGAAAACTATGCCTTGTTCTAAAGCTCTTTGGGAACCGCTTGCGTAGCCCCACACACCTGGGGGCTGCAGGCTTTCCTGCTGCCTTCAGCCTCAAAACCACCCTTTCCCACTTGGCGTCGCGCCAGGCCCAAAAATGGCCATATGTCTGGAGACTGGTCCCACGCCCAAAGAGCCAGCAGGGAAAACTATGCCTTGTTCTAAAGCTCTTTGGGAACCGCTTGCTTAGCCCCACACACCTGGGGGCTGCAGGCTTTCCTGCTGCCTTCAGCCTCAAAACCACCCTTTCCCACTTGGCGCCGCGCCAGGCACAAAAATGGCCTTATCTGTGGAGATTGGTCCCATGCCCAAAGAGCCAGCAGGGAAAACTATGCCTTGTTCTAAAGCTCTTTGGGAACCGCTTGCTTAGCCCCAAACACCTGGGGGCTGCAGGCTTTCCTGCTGCCTTCAGCCTCAAAACCACCCTTTCCCACTTGGCGCCGCGCCAGACACAAAAATGGCCTTATCTGTGGAGATTGGTCCCACGCCCAAAGAGCCAGCAGGGAAAACTATGCCTTGTTCTAAAGCTCTTTGGGAACCGCTTGCGTAGCCCCACAGACCTGGGGGCTGCAGGCTTTCCTGCTGCCTTCAGCCTCAAAACCACCCTTTCCCACTTGGCGCCGGGCCAGGCACAAAAATGGCCATCAGTCTGGAGATTGGTCCGACGCCCAAAGAGCCAGCAGGGAAAACTCTGCCTTGTTCTAAAGCTCTTTGGGAACCGCTTGCGTAGCCCCACACACCTGGGGGCTGCAGGCTTTCCTGCTGCCTTCAGCCTCAAAACCACCCTTTTCCACTTGGCGCCGCGCCAGACACAAAAATGGCCATCTGTCTGGAGATTGGTCCCACGCCCGAAGAGCCAGCAGGGAAAACTATGCCTTGTTCTATAGCTCTTTGGGAACCGCTTGCGTAGCCCCACAGACCTGGGGGCTGCAGGCTTTCCTGCTGCCTTCAGCCTCAAAACCACCCTTTCCCACTTGGCGCCGCGCTAGGAACAAAAAAGGCCATCTGTCTGGAGATTGGTCCCACGCCCAAAGAGCCAGCAGGGAAAACTATGCCTTGTTCTAAAGCTCTTTGGGAACCGCTTGCGTAGCCCCACACACCTGGGGGCTGCAGGCTTTCCTGCTGCCTTCAGCCTCAAAACCACCCTTTCCCACTTGGCGTCGCGCCAGGCACAAAAATGGCCATATGTCTGGAGATTGGTCCCATGCACAAAGAGCCAGCAGGGAAAACCATGCCTTGTTCTAAAGCTCTTTGGGAACCGCTTGCGTAGCCCCACACACCTGGGGGCTGCAGGCTTTCCTGCTGCCTTCAGCCTCAAAACCACCCTTTCCCACTTGGCGCCGCGCCAGGCCCAAAAATGGCCATTTGTCTGGAGATTGGTCCCACGCCCAAAGAGCCAGCAGGGAAAACTATGCCTTGTTCTATAACTCTTTGGGAACCACTTGCTTAGCCCCACACACCTGGGGGCTGCAGGCTTTCCTGCTTCCTTCAGCCTCAAAACCACCCTTTCCCACTTGGCGCCGCGCCAGGCCCAAAAATGGCCATCTGTCTGGAGATTGGTCCCACGCCCAAAGAGCCAGCAGGGAAAACTATGCCTTGTTCTATAGCTCTTTGGGAACCGCTAGCGTAGCCCCACACACCTGGGGGCTGCAGGCTTTCCTGCTGCCTTCAGCCTCAAAACCACCCTTTCCTACTTGGCGCCGCGCCAGGAACAAAAATGGCCATCTGTCTGGAGATTGGTCCCACGTCCAAAGAGCCAGCAGGGAAAACTATGCCTTGTTCTATAGCTCTTTGGGAACCGCTTGCGTAGCCCCACACACCTGGGGGCTGCAGGCTTTCCTGCTGCCTTCAGCCTCAAAACCACCCTTTCCCACTTGGCGCCGCGCCAGGCCCAAAAATGGCCATCTGTCTGGAGATTGGTCCCACGCCCAAAGAGCCAGCAGGGAAAACTATGCCTTGTTCTAAAGCTCTTTCGGAACCGCTTGCGTAGCCCCAGACACTTGGGGGCTGCAGGCTTTCCTGCTGCCTTCAGCCTCAAAACCACCCTTTCCCACTTGGCGCCGCGCCAGGCCCAAAAATGGCCATATGTCTGGAGATGGGTCCCACGCCCAAAGAGCCAGCAGGGAAAACTATGCCTTGTTCTAAAGCTCTTTGGGAACCGCTTGCGTAGCCCCACACACCTGGGGGCTGCAGGCTTTCCTGCTGCCTTCAGCCTCAAAACCACCCTTTCCCACTTGGCACCGCACTAGGCACAAAAATGGCCATATGTCTTGAGATGGGTGCCACGCCCAAAGAGCCAGCAGGGAAAACTATGCCTTGTTCTAAAGCTCTTTGGGAACCGCGTGCGTAGACCCACAGACCTGGGGGCTGCAGGCTTTCCTGCTGCCTTCAGCCTCAAAACCACCCTTTCCCACTTGGCACCGCGCCAGGCACAAAAATGGCCATCTGTCTGGAGATTGGTCCCACGCTCAAAGAGCCAGCAGGGAAAACTATGCCTTGTTCTAAAGCTCTTTGGGAACCGCTTGCGTAGCCCCACACACCTGGGGGCTGCAGGCTTTCCTGCTGCCTTCAGCCTCAAAACCACCCTTTCCCATTTGGCGCCGCACCAGGCCCAAAACTGGCCATCTGTCTGGAGATGGGTCCCACGCCCAAAGAGCCAGCAGGGAAAACTATGCCTTGTTCTAAAGCTCTTTGGGAACCGCTTGCGTAGCCCCACACACCTGGGGGCTGCAGGCTTTCCTGCTGCCTTCAGCCTCAAAAGCACCCTTTTGCACTAGGCGCCGCGCCAGGCACAACAATGGCCATATGTCTGGAGAATGGTCCCACGCCCAAAGAGCCAGCAGGGAAAATTATGCCTTGTTCTAAAGCTCTTTGGGAACCGCTTGCGTAGCCCCACACACTTGGGGGCTGCAGGCTTTCCTGCTGCCTTCAGCCTCACACCACCCTTTTCCACTTGGCGTCACGCCAGGCCCAAAAATGGCCATCCTTGTGGAGATTGGTCCCACGCCCAAAGAGCCAGCAGGGAAAACTATGCCTTGTTCTAAAGCTCTTTGGGAACCGCTTGCGTAGCCCCACAGACCTGGGGGCTGCAGGCTTTCCTGCTGCCTTCAGCCTCAAAACCACCCTTTCCCACTTGGCGCCGCGCCAGGCCCAAAAATGGCCATCTGTCTGGAGATTGGTCCCATGTCCAAAGAGCCAGCATGGAAAACTCTGCCTTGTTCTAAAGCTCTTTGGGAACCGCTTGCGTAGCCCCACAGACCTGGGGGCTGCAGGCTTTCCTGCTGCCTTCAGCCTCAAAACCACCCTTTCCCACTTGGCGCCGCGCCAGGCACAGAAATGGCCATCTGTCTGGAGATTGGTCCCACGCCCAAAGAGCCAGCAGGGTAAACTATGCCTTGTTCGAAAGCTCTTTTGGAACCGCTTGCGTAGCCCCACACACCTGGGGGCTGCAGGCTTTCCTGCTGCCTTCAGCCTCAAAACCACCCTTTCCCACTTGGCACCGCGCCAGGCACAAAAATGGCCATCTGTCTGGAGATTGGTCCCACGCTCAAAGAGCCAGCAGGGAAAACTATGCCTTGTTCTAAAGCTCTTTGGGAACCGCTTGCGTAGCCCCACACACCTGGGGGCTGCAGGCTTTCCTGCTGCCTTCAGCCTCAAAACCACCCTTTCCCATTTGGCGCCGCACCAGGCCCAAAACTGGCCATCTGTCTGGAGATGGGTCCCACGCCCAAAGAGCCAGCAGGGAAAACTATGCCTTGTTCTAAAGCTCTTTGGGAACCGCTTGCGTAGCCCCACACACCTGGGGGCTGCAGGCTTTCCTGCTGCCTTCAGCCTCAAAAGCACCCTTTTGCACTAGGCGCCGCGCCAGGCACAACAATGGCCATATGTCTGGAGAATGGTCCCACGCCCAAAGAGCCAGCAGGGAAAATTATGCCTTGTTCTAAAGCTCTTTGGGAACCGCTTGCGTAGCCCCACACACTTGGGGGCTGCAGGCTTTCCTGCTGCCTTCAGCCTCACACCACCCTTTTCCACTTGGCGTCACGCCAGGCCCAAAAATGGCCATCCTTGTGGAGATTGGTCCCACGCCCAAAGAGCCAGCAGGGAAAACTATGCCTTGTTCTAAAGCTCTTTGGGAACCGCTTGCGTAGCCCCACAGACCTGGGGGCTGCAGGCTTTCCTGCTGCCTTCAGCCTCAAAACCACCCTTTCCCACTTGGCGCCGCGCCAGGCCCAAAAATGGCCATCTGTCTGGAGATTGGTCCCATGTCCAAAGAGCCAGCATGGAAAACTCTGCCTTGTTCTAAAGCTCTTTGGGAACCGCTTGCGTAGCCCCACAGACCTGGGGGCTGCAGGCTTTCCTGCTGCCTTCAGCCTCAAAACCACCCTTTCCCACTTGGCGCCGCGCCAGGCACAGAAATGGCCATCTGTCTGGAGATTGGTCCCACGCCCAAAGAGCCAGCAGGGTAAACTATGCCTTGTTCGAAAGCTCTTTGGGAACCGCTTGCGTAGCCCCACACACCTGGGGGCTGCAGGCTTTCCTGCTGCCTTCAGCCTCAAAACCACCCTTTCCCACTTGGCATCACGCCAGGCCCAAAAATGGCCATCTGTCTGGAGATTGGTCCCACGCCCAAAGAGACAGCAGGGAAAACTATGCCTTGTTCTATAGCTCTTTGGGAACTGCTTGCGTAGCCCCACAGACCTGGGGGCTGCAGGCTTTCCTGCTGCCTTCAGCCTCAAAACCACCCTTTCCCACTTGGCGCTGCGCCAGGCCCAAAAAAGGCCATCTGTCTGGAGATTGGTCCCACGCCCAAAGAGCCAGCAGGGAAAACTATGCCTTGTTCTAAAGCTCTTTGGGAACCGCTTGCGTAGCCCCACAGACCTGGGGGCTGCAGGCTTTCCTGCTGCCTTCAGCCTCAAAACCACGCTTTCCCACTTGGCGCCGCGCCAGTCACAAAAATGGCCTTATCTGTGGAGATTGGTCCCACGCCCAAAGAGCCAGCAGGGAAAACTATGCCTTGTTCTAAAGCTCTTTGGGAACCGCTTGCGTAGCCCCACAGAACTGGGGGCTGCAGGCTTTCCTGCTGCCTTCAGCCTCAAAACCACGCTTTCCCACTTGGCGCCGCGCCAGTCACAAAAATGGCCATCTGTCTGGAGACTGGTCCCACGCCCAAAGAGCCAGCAGGGAAAACTATGCCTTGTTCTAAAGCTCTTTGGGAACCGCTTGCGTAGCCCCACAGACCTGGGGGCTGCAGGCTTTCCTGCTGCCTTCAGCCTCAAAACCACCCTTTCCCACTTGGCGTCACGCCAGGCCCAAAAATGGCCATCTGTCTGGAGATTGGTCCCACGCCCAAAGAGCCATCAGGGAAAACTATGCCTTGTTCTCAAGCTCTTTGGGAACTGCTTGCGTAGCCCCACAGACCTGGGGGCTGCAGGCTTTCCTGCTGCCTTCAGCCTCAAAACCACCCTTTCCCACTTGGCGCCGCGCTAGGCCCAAAAAAGGCCATCTGTCTGGAGATTGGTCCCACGCCCAAAGAGCCAGCAGGGAAAACTATGCCTTGTTCTAAAGCTCTTTCGGAACCGCTTGCGTAGCCCCACACACTTGGGGGCTGCAGGCTTTCCTGCTGCCTTCAGCCTCACACCACCCTTTCCCACTTGGCGCCGCGCCAGGCCCAAAAATGGCCATATGTCTGGAGATGGGTCCCACGCCCAAAGAGCCAGCAGGGAAAACTATGCCTTGTTCTAAAGCTCTTTGGGAACCGCGTGCGTAGACCCACAGACCTGGGGGCTGCAGGCTTTCCTGCTGCCTTCAGCCTCAAAACCACCCTTTCCCACTTGGCACCGCGCCAGGCACAAAAATGGCCATCTGTCTGGAGATTGGTCCCACGCTCAAAGAGCCAGCAGGGAAAACTATGCCTTGTTCTAAAGCTCTTTGGGAACCGCTTGCGTAGCCCCACAGACCTGGGGGCTGCAGGCTTTCCTGCTGCCTTCAGCCTCAAAACCACCCTTTCCCATTTGGCGCCGCGCCAGGCCCAAAACTGGCCATCTGTCTGGAGATGGGTCCCACGCCCAAAGAGCCAGCAGGGAAAACTATGCCTTGTTCTAAAGCTCTTTGGGAACCGCTTGCGTAGCCCCACACACCTGGGGGCTGCAGGCTTTCCTGCTGCCTTCAGCCTCAAAACCACCCTTTTGCACTAGGCGCCGCGCCAGGCCCAAAAATGGCCATCTGTCTGGAGATTGGTCCCACGCCCAAAGAGCCAGCAGGGAAAACTATGCCTTGTTCTAAAGCTCTTTGGGAACCGCTTGCGTAGCCCCACACACCTGGGGGCTGCAGGCTTTCCTGCTGCCTTCAGCCTCAAAACCACCCTTTCCCACTTGGCGCCGCGCCAGTCACAAAAATGGCCTTATCTGTGGAGATTGGTCCCACGCCCAAAGAGCCAGCAGGGAAAACTATGTCTTGTTCTAAAGCTCTTTGGGAAACGCTTGTGTAGCCCCACAGACCTGGGGGCTGCAGGCTTTCCTGCTGCCTTCAGCGTCAAACCACCCTTTCCCACTTGGCACCGCGCTAAGCCCAAAAATGGCCAACTCTCTGGAGATTGCTCCCACGCCCAAAGAGCCAGCAGGGAAAACTATGCCTTGTTCTATAGCTCTTTGGGAACCGCTTGCGTAGCCCCACACACCTGGGGGCTGCAGGCTTTCCTGCTGCCTTCAGCCTCAAAACCACCCTTTCCCACTTGGCGCCGCGCTAGGCCCAAAAAAGGCCATCTGTCTGGAGATTGGTCCCACGCCCAAAGAGCCAGCTGGGAAAACTATGCCTTGTTCTAAAGCTCTTTGGGAACCGCTTGCGTAGCCCCACAGACCTGGGGGCTGCAGGCTTTCCTGCTGCCTTCAGCCTCAAAACCACCCTTTCCCACTTGGCGCCGCGCCAGGCCCAAAAATGGCCTTATCTCTGGAGATTGGTCCCACGCCCAAAGAGCCAGCAGGGAAAACTATGCCTTGTTCTATAACTCTTTGGGAACTGCTTGCTTAGCCCCACACACCTGGGGGCTGCAGGCTTTCCTGCTGCCTTCAGCCTCAAAACCACCCTTTCCCACTTGGCGCCGCGCTAGGCCCAAAAATGGCCTTATCTCTGGAGATTGGTCCCACGCCCAAAGACCCAGCAGGGAAAACTATGCCTTGTTCTATAGCTCTTTGGGAACCGCTTGCGTAGCCCCAGACACTTGGGGGCTGCAGGCTTTCCTGCTGCCTTCAGCCTCAAAACCACCCTTTCCCACTTGGCGCCGCGCTAGGCCCAAAAAAGGCCATCTGTCTGGAGATTGGTCCCACGCCCAAAGAGCCAGCAGGGAAAACTATGCCTTGTTCTAAAGCTCTTTGGGAACCGCTTGCGTAGCCCCACACACTTGGGGGCTGCAGGCTTTCCTGCTGCCTTCAGCCTCACAACACCCTTTCCCACTTGGCGCCGCGCCAGGCACAAAAATGGCCTTATCTCTGGAGATTGGTCCCATGCACAAAGAGCCAGCAGGGAAAACTATGCCTTGTTCTAAAGCTCTTTGGGAACCGCTTGCGTAGCCCCACACACCTGGGGGCTGCAGGCTTTCCTGCTGCCTTCAGCCTCAAAACCACCCTTTCCCACTTGGCGCCGCGCCAGACCCAAAAATGGCCATTTGTCTGGAGATTGGTCCCACGCCCAAAGAGCCAGCAGGGAAAACTATGCCTTGTTCTAAAGCTCTTTGGGAACCACTTGCGTAGCCCCACAGACCTGGGGGCTGCAGGCTTTCCTGCTGCCTTGAGCCTCAAAACCACCCTTTTCCACTTGGCGCCGCGCCAGACACAAAAATGGCCTTATCTGTGGAGATTGGTCCCATGCACAAAGAGCCAGCAGGGAAAACTATGCCTTGTTCTAAAGCTCTTTGGGAACCGCTTGCGTAGCCCCACAGACCTGGGGGCTGCAGGCTTTCCTGCTGCCTTCAGCCTCAAAACCACCCTTTCCCACTTGGCGTCACGCCAGGCCCAAAAATGGCCATCTGTCTGGAGACTGGTCCCACGCCCAAAGAGCCAGCAGGGAAAACTATGCCTTGTTCTAAAGCTCTTTGGGAACCGCTTGCGTAGCCCCACACACCTGGGGGCTGCAGGCTTTCCTGCTGCCTTCAGCCTCAAAACCACCCTTTCCCACTTGGCGCCGCGCCAGACACAAAAATGGCCATCTGTCTGGAGATTGGTCCCACGCCCAAAGAGCCAGCAGGGAAAACTATGCCTTGTTCTAAGGCTCTTTGGGAACCGCTTGCGTAGCCCCACACACCTGGGGGCTGCAGGCTTTCCTGCTGCCTTCAGCCTCACACCACCCTTTCCCACTTGGCGCCGCGCCAGGCACAACAATGGCCATATGTCTGGAGATTGGTCCCATGCCCAAGGAGCCAGCAGGGAAAACTATGCCTTGTTCTCAAGCTCTTTGGGAACCGCTTGCGTAGCCCCACACACCTGGGGGCTGCAGGCTTTCCTGCTGCCTTCAGCCTCAAAACCACCCTTTTCCACTTGGCGCCGCGCTAGGCCCAAAAATGGCCATCTGTCTGGAGATTGTTCACACGCCCAAAGAGCCAGCAGGGAAAACTATGCCTTGTTCTAAAGCTCTTTGGGAACCGCTTGCGTAGCCCCACACACCTGGGGGCTGCAGGCTTTCCTGCTGCCTTCAGCCTCAAAACCACCCTTTCCCACTTGGCGTCGCGCCAGGCCCAAAAATGGCCATATGTCTGGAGACTGGTCCCACGCCCAAAGAGCCAGCAGGGAAAACTATGCCTTGTTCTAAAGCTCTTTGGGAACCGCTTGCTTAGCCCCACACACCTGGGGGCTGCAGGCTTTCCTGCTGCCTTCAGCCTCAAAACCACCCTTTCCCACTTGGCGCCGCGCCAGGCACAAAAATGGCCTTATCTGTGGAGATTGGTCCCATGCCCAAAGAGCCAGCAGGGAAAACTATGCCTTGTTCTAAAGCTCTTTGGGAACCGCTTGCTTAGCCCCAAACACCTGGGGGCTGCAGGCTTTCCTGCTGCCTTCAGCCTCAAAACCACCCTTTCCCACTTGGCGCCGCGCCAGACACAAAAATGGCCTTATCTGTGGAGATTGGTCCCACGCCCAAAGAGCCAGCAGGGAAAACTATGCCTTGTTCTAAAGCTCTTTGGGAACCGCTTGCGTAGCCCCACAGACCTGGGGGCTGCAGGCTTTCCTGCTGCCTTCAGCCTCAAAACCACCCTTTCCCACTTGGCGCCGCGCCAGGCACAAAAATGGCCATCAGTCTGGAGATTGGTCCGACGCCCAAAGAGCCAGCAGGGAAAACTCTGCCTTGTTCTAAAGCTCTTTGGGAACCGCTTGCGTAGCCCCACACACCTGGGGGCTGCAGGCTTTCCTGCTGCCTTCAGCCTCAAAACCACCCTTTTCCACTTGGCGCCGCGCCAGACACAAAAATGGCCATCTGTCTGGAGATTGGTCCCACGCCCGAAGAGCCAGCAGGGAAAACTATGCCTTGTTCTATAGCTCTTTGGGAACCGCTTGCGTAGCCCCACAGACCTGGGGGCTGCAGGCTTTCCTGCTGCCTTCAGCCTCAAAACCACCCTTTCCCACTTGGCGCCGCGCTAGGAACAAAAAAGGCCATCTGTCTGGAGATTGGTCCCACGCCCAAAGAGCCAGCAGGGAAAACTATGCCTTGTTCTAAAGCTCTTTGGGAACCGCTTGCGTAGCCCCACACACCTGGGGGCTGCAGGCTTTCCTGCTGCCTTCAGCCTCAAAACCACCCTTTCCCACTTGGCGTCGCGCCAGGCACAAAAATGGCCATATGTCTGGAGATTGGTCCCATGCACAAAGAGCCAGCAGGGAAAACTATGCCTTGTTCTAAAGCTCTTTGGGAACCGCTTGCGTAGCCCCACACACCTGGGGGCTGCAGGCTTTCCTGCTGCCTTCAGCCTCAAAACCACCCTTTCCCACTTGGCGCCGCGCCAGGCCCAAAAATGGCCATTTGTCTGGAGATTGGTCCCACGCCCAAAGAGCCAGCAGGGAAAACTATGCCTTGTTCTATAACTCTTTGGGAACCACTTGCTTAGCCCCACACACCTGGGGGCTGCAGGCTTTCCTGCTTCCTTCAGCCTCAAAACCACCCTTTCCCACTTGGCGCCGCGCCAGGCCCAAAAATGGCCATCTGTCTGGAGATTGGTCCCACGCCCAAAGAGCCAGCAGGGAAAACTATGCCTTGTTCTATAGCTCTTTGGGAACCGCTAGCGTAGCCCCACACACCTGGGGGCTGCAGGCTTTCCTGCTGCCTTCAGCCTCAAAACCACCCTTTCCTACTTGGCGCCGCGCCAGGAACAAAAATGGCCATCTGTCTGGAGATTGGTCCCACGTCCAAAGAGCCAGCAGGGAAAACTATGCCTTGTTCTATAGCTCTTTGGGAACCGCTTGCGTAGCCCCACACACCTGGGGGCTGCAGGCTTTCCTGCTGCCTTCAGCCTCAAAACCACCCTTTCCCACTTGGCGCCGCGCCAGGCCCAAAAATGGCCATCTGTCTGGAGATTGGTCCCACGCCCAAAGAGCCAGCAGGGAAAACTATGCCTTGTTCTAAAGCTCTTTCGGAACCGCTTGCGTAGCCCCAGACACTTGGGGGCTGCAGGCTTTCCTGCTGCCTTCAGCCTCAAAACCACCCTTTCCCACTTGGCGCCGCGCCAGGCCCAAAAATGGCCATATGTCTGGAGATGGGTCCCACGCCCAAAGAGCCAGCAGGGAAAACTATGCCTTGTTCTAAAGCTCTTTGGGAACCGCTTGCGTAGCCCCACACACCTGGGGGCTGCAGGCTTTCCTGCTGCCTTCAGCCTCAAAACCACCCTTTCCCACTTGGCACCGCACTAGGCACAAAAATGGCCATATGTCTTGAGATGGGTGCCACGCCCAAAGAGCCAGCAGGGAAAACTATGCCTTGTTCTAAAGCTCTTTGGGAACCGCGTGCGTAGCCCCACAGACCTGGGGGCTGCAGGCTTTCCTGCTGCCTTCAGCCTCAAAACCACCCTTTCCCACTTGGCACCGCGCCAGGCACAAAAATGGCCATCTGTCTGGAGATTGGTCCCACGCTCAAAGAGCCAGCAGGGAAAACTATGCCTTGTTCTAAAGCTCTTTGGGAACCGCTTGCGTAGCCCCACACACCTGGGGGCTGCAGGCTTTCCTGCTGCCTTCAGCCTCAAAACCACCCTTTCCCATTTGGCGCCGCGCCAGGCCCAAAACTGGCCATCTGTCTGGAGATGGGTCCCACGCCCAAAGAGCCAGCAGGGAAAACTATGCCTTGTTCTAAAGCTCTTTGGGAACCGCTTGCGTAGCCCCACACACCTGGGGGCTGCAGGCTTTCCTGCTGCCTTCAGCCTCAAAAGCACCCTTTTGCACTAGGCGCCGCGCCAGGCACAACAATGGCCATATGTCTGGAGAATGGTCCCACGCCCAAAGAGCCAGCAGGGAAAATTATGCCTTGTTCTAAAGCTCTTTGGGAACCGCTTGCGTAGCCCCACACACTTGGGGGCTGCAGGCTTTCCTGCTGCCTTCAGCCTCACACCACCCTTTTCCACTTAGCGTCACGCCAGGCCCAAAAATGGCCATCCTTGTGGAGATTGGTCCCACGCCCAAAGAGCCAGCAGGGAAAACTATGCCTTGTTCTAAAGCTCTTTGGGAACCGCTTGCGTAGCCCCACAGACCTGGGGGCTGCAGGCTTTCCTGCTGCCTTCAGCCTCAAAACCACCCTTTCCCACTTGGCGCCGCGCCAGGCCCAAAAATGGCCATCTGTCTGGAGATTGGTCCCATGTCCAAAGAGCCAGCATGGAAAACTCTGCCTTGTTCTAAAGCTCTTTGGGAACCGCTTGCGTAGCCCCACACACCTGGGGGCTGCAGGCTTTCCTGCTGCCTTCAGCCTCAAAACCACCCTTTCCCACTTGGCGCCGCGCCAGGCACAGAAATGGCCATCTGTCTGGAGATTGGTCCCACGCCCAAAGAGCCAGCAGGGAAAACTATGCCTTGTTCTAAAGCTCTTTGGGAACCGCTTGCGTAGCCCCACACACCTGGGGGCTGCAGGCTTTCCTGCTGCCTTCAGCCTCAAAACCACCCTTTCCCACTTGGCAAAACGCCAGGCCCAAAAATGGCCATCTGTCTGGAGATTGGTCCCACGCCCAAAGAGCCAGCAGGGAAAACTATGCCTTGTTCTATAGCTCTTTGGGAACTGCTTGCGTAGCCCCACAGACCTGGGGGCTGCAGGCTTTCCTGCTGCCTTCAGCCTCAAAACCACCCTTTCCCACTTGGCGCTGCGCCAGGCCCAAAAAAGGCCATCTGTCTGGAGATTGGTCCCACGCCCAAAGAGCCAGCAGGGAAAACTATGCCTTGTTCTAAAGCTCTTTGGGAACCGCTTGCGTAGCCCCACAGACCTGGGGGCTGCAGGCTTTCCTGCTGCCTTCAGCCTCAAAACCAGGCTTTCCCACTTGGCGCCGCGCCAGTCACAAAAATGGCCTTATCTGTGGAGATTGGTCCCACGCCCAAAGAGCCAGCAGGGAAAACTATGCCTTGTTCTAAAGCTCCTTGGGAACCGCTTGCATAGCCCCACAGACCTGGGGGCTGCAGGCTTTCCTGCTGCCTTCAGCCTCAAAACCACCCTTTCCCACTTGGCACCGTGCCAGGCCCAAAAATGGCCATATGTCTGGAGACTGGTCCCACGCCCAAAGAGCCAGCAGGGAAAACTATGCCTTGTTCTAAAGCTCTTTGGGAACCGCTTGCATAGCCCCACAAACCTGGGGGCTGCAGGCTTTCCTGCTGCCTTCAGCCTCAAAACCACCCTTTCCCACTTGGCGTCACGCCAGGCCCAAAAATGGCCATCTGTCTGGAGATTGGTCCCACGCCCAAAGAGCCAGCAGGGAAAACTATGCCTTGTTCTAAAGCTCTTTGGGAACCGCTTGCGTAGCCCCACACACCTGGGGGCTGCAGGCTTTCCTGCTGCCTTCAGCCTCAAAACCACCCTTTCCCACTTGGCGCCGCGCCAGGAACAAAAATGGCCATATCTCTCGAGATTGGTCCCACGCCCAAAGATCCAACAGGGAAAAATATGCGTTGTTCTGAAGCTCTTTGGGAACCGCTTGCGTAGCCCCACACACCTGGGGGCTACAGGCTTTCCTGCTGCCTTCAGCATCAAAACCACCCTTTCCCACTTGGCGCCGCGCCAGGCACAGAAATGGCCATCTGTCTGGAGACTGCTCCCACGCCCAAAGAGCCAGCAGGGAAAACTATGCCTTGTTCTAAAGCTCTTTGGGAACCGCTTGCGTAGCCCCACAGACCTGGGGGCTGCAGGCTTTCCTGCTGCCTTCAGCCTCAAAACCACCCTTTCCCATTTGGCGCCGCGCCAGGCACAAAAATGGCCATCTGTCTGGAGATTGGTCCCATGCCCAAAGAGCCAGCAGGGAAAACTATGCCTTGTTCTATAGCTCTTTGGGAACCGCTTGTGTAGCCCCACAGACCTGGGGCTGCAGGCTTTCCTGCTGCCTTCAGCCTCAAAACCACCCTTTCCCACTTGGCGCCGCGCCAGCCCCTTGCTGCTTTTATGTTTGGCTGCTGGGAGATTTACAGCACAAAGATATCTAGTTGATTTGAAGCAGTTCTGAGAAAGTCTAAACATAATGCCCACTTCTCCCTCCTGGCATTTTCCATGTGGGAGATATAGCAGGATGTATATTGGTTTTAAGGAACTGTCCCCGGACAGTGTGGGCAGAAAAGTTCCTGGCTCCTTGAATGCCGTTCCTGGAGACACTGCGATCAGTGTGGGAGATATGTCAAGATGTGTGTTGGTTTTGAGGAAAGCTCTCTGGAGAGTCTTAGCAAAGAGGTCACACGGATAATCAGAGCAATTCTCAGAGACACTGAGACAAAACTCCACAATTCCTCCTGGCACTTTCCCTGTAGGAGATACCGCAAGACGTTTCTTTATATTGGGCACTGCGCTCTGCAGCGTGTTAGCAGAGACTTTCCCGGGACAGTGAAACCCGATGTCAGAGACACTGAGAAGAAGCCCCAACGTTCCTTCCAGTCATTTTCAGTGTGGGTGCCTTCTCCACATGGTTCCTGGTTTCACTGCAGCTCTGAAGAGAATGTTAGCAAAGAGGTAATCGGGACAGTGAAAAGAGTACTCAAAGACAGGGAGAGCAAGCTCTACATTATTCTCTTGGCACTTTCCATGTAGTAGATATAGCAGGATATATATCGGTTTTGAGGACAACTCAGTGGACAGTGTAGGCAGAAAAGTTCCTGGCTCACTGAATGCCGTTCCTGGAGAGACACTGCGATCAAATCCTACAATTGCCTAATAGCACTTTCCATGTGGGAGATATGTCAAGGTGTGCTTTGGTTTGGAGCACAACTCTCTCGAGAGAACGTTAGCAAAGAGGTAACCGGGAGAGTAGAAAGCAGTACTCAAAGACAGGGAGAGCAAGCTCTACATTTCCCTCCTGGCATTTTCCATGTGGGAGATATAGCAGGATGTATATTGGTTTTGAGGAACCGTCCCCAGACAGTGTAGGCAGAAAAGTTCCTGGCTCACTGAATGCCATTCCTGGAGAGACACTGCGATCAATGTGGGAGATATGTCAAGATGTGTGTTGGTTTTGAGGAAGGCTCTCTGGAGAGACTTAGCAAAGAGGTCACACGGATAATCAGAGCAATTCTCAGAGACACTGAGACCAAACTCCACAATTCCCTCCTGGCACTTTCCCTGTAGGAGATACCGCAAGACGTTTCTGTATATTGGGCACTGCGCTCTGCAGCGTGTTAGCAGAGACTTTCCTGGGACAGTAAAACCTGACATCAGAGACACTGAGAAGAAGCCCCAACGTTCCTTCCAGTCATTTTCAGTGTGGGTGCCTTCTCCACATGGTTCCTGGTTTCACTGCAGCTCTGAAGAGAATGTTAGCAAAGAGGTAATCGGGAGAGTAGAAAGCAGTACTCAAAGACAGGGAGAGCAAGCTCTACATTATTCTCTTGGCACTTTCCATGTAGTAGATATAGCAGGATATATATCGGTTTTGAGGACAACTCAGTGGACAGTGTAGGCAGAAAAGTTCCTGGCTCACTGAATGCCGTTCCTGGAGAGACACTGCGATCACATCCTACAATTGCCTAATAGCACTTTCCATGTGGGAGATATGTCAAGGTGTGCTTTGGTTTGGAGCACAACTCTCTCGAGAGAACGTTAGCAAAGAGGTAACCGGGAGAGTAGAAAGCAGTACTCAAAGACAGGGAGAACAAGCTCTCTCTTGGCACTTTGGATGTGGGACATACAGCGAGATGTTTGCTGCTTTTACATTTGGCTATCGGGAGATTTACAGCACAAAGATATCTAGTTGATTTGAAGCAGTTCTGAGAAAGTCTAAACATAATGCCCACTTCTCCCTCCTGGCATTTTCCATGTGGGAGATATAGCAGGATGTATATTGGTTTTAAGGAACTGTCCCCGGACAGTGTGGGCAGAAAAGTTCCTGGCTCACTGAATGCCGTTCCTGGAGAGACACTGCGATCACATCCTACAATTGCCTAATAGCACTTTCCATGTGGGAGATATGTCAAGGTGTGCTTTGGTTTGGAGCACAACTCTCTCGAGAGAACGTTAGCAAAGAGGTAACCGGGAGAGTAGAAAGCAGTACTCAAAGACAGGGAGAGCAAGCTCTACATTTCCCTCCTGGCATTTTCCATGTGGGAGATATAGCAGGACATATATCGGTTTTGAGGAACCGTCCCCAGACAGTGTAGGCAGAAAAGTTCCTGGCTCACTGAATGCCGTTCCTGGAGAGACACTGCGATCAATGTGGGAGATATGTCAAGATGTGTGTTGGTTTTGAGGACGGCTCTCTGGAGAGTCTTAGCAAAGAGGTCACACGGATAATCAGAGCAATTCTCAGAGACACTGAGACCAAACTCCACAATTCCTCCTGGCACTTTCCCTGTAGGAGATACCGCAAGACGTTTCTGTATATTGGGCACTGCGCTCTGCAGCGTGTTAGCAGAGACTTTCCCGGGACAGTAAAACCTGACATCAGAGACACTGAGAAGAAGTCCCAACGTTCCTTCCAGACATTTTCAGTGTGGGTGCCTTCTCCACATGGTTCCTGGTTTCACTGCAGCTCTGAAGAGAATGTTAGCAAAGAGGTAATCGGGACAGTGAAAAGAGTACTCAAAGACAGGGAGAGCAAGCTCTACATTATTCTCTTGGCACTTTCCATGTAGTAGATATAGCAGGATATATATCGGTTTTGAGGACAACTCAGTGGACAGTGTAGGCAGAAATGTTCCTGGCTCACTGAATGCCGTTCCTGGAGAGGCACTGCGATCAAATCCTACAATTGCCTAATAGCACTTTCCATGTGGGAGATATGTCAAGGTGTGCTTTGGTTTGGAGCACAACTCTCTCAAGAGAACGTTAGCAAAGAGGTAACCAGGAGAGTAGAAAGCAGTACTCAAAGACAGGGAGAGCAAGCTCTACATTTCCCTCCTGGCATTTTCCATGTGGGAGATATAGCAGGATGTATATTGGTTTTGAGGAACCGTCCCCAGACAGTGTAGGCAGAAAAGTTCCTGGCTCACTGAATGCCGTTCCTGGAGAGACACTGCGATCAATGTGGGAGATATGTCAAGATGTGTGTTGGTTTTGAGGAAGGCTCTCTGGAGAGACTTAGCAAAGAGGTCACACGGATAATCAGAGCAATTCTCAGAGACACTGAGACCAAACTCCACAATTCCCTCCTGGCACTTTCCCTGTAGGAGATACCGCAAGACGTTTCTGTATATTGGGCACTGCGCTCTGCAGCGTGTTAGCAGAGACTTTCCCGGGACAGTAAAACCTGACATCAGAGACACTGAGAAGAAGCCCCAACGTTCCTTCCAGTCATTTTCAGTGTGGGTGCCTTCTCCACATGGTTCCTGGTTTCACTGCAGCTCTGAAGAGAATGTTAGCAAAGAGGTAATCGGGAGAGTAGAAAGCAGTACTCAAAGACAGGGAGAGCAAGCTCTACATTATTCTCTTGGCACTTTCCATGTAGTAGATATAGCAGGATATATATCGGTTTTGAGGACAACTCAGTGGACAGTGTAGGCAGAAAAGTTCCTGGCTCACTGAATGCCGTTCCTGGAGAGACACTGCGATCAAATCCTACAATTGCCTAATAGCACTTTCCATGTGGGAGATATGTCAAGGTGTGCTTTGGTTTGGAGCACAACTCTCTCGAGAGAACGTTAGCAAAGAGGTAACCGGGAGAGTAGAAAGCAGTACTCAAAGACAGGGAGAGCAAGCTCTACATTTCCCTCCTGGCATTTTCCATGTGGGAGATATAGCAGGATGTATATTGGTTTTGAGGAACCGTCCCCAGACAGTGTAGGCAGAAAAGTTCCTGGCTCACTGAATGCCATTCCTGGAGAGACACTGCGATCAATGTGGGAGATATGTCAAGATGTGTGTTGGTTTTGAGGAAGGCTCTCTGGAGAGACTTAGCAAAGAGGTCACACGGATAATCAGAGCAATTCTCAGAGACACTGAGACCAAACTCCACAATTCCCTCCTGGCACTTTCCCTGTAGGAGATACCGCAAGACGTTTCTGTATATTGGGCACTGCGCTCTGCAGCGTGTTAGCAGAGACTTTCCTGGGACAGTAAAACCTGACATCAGAGACACTGAGAAGAAGCCCCAACGTTCCTTCCAGTCATTTTCAGTGTGGGTGCCTTCTCCACATGGTTCCTGGTTTCACTGCAGCTCTGAAGAGAATGTTAGCAAAGAGGTAATCGGGAGAGTAGAAAGCAGTACTCAAAGACAGGGAGAGCAAGCTCTACATTATTCTCTTGGCACTTTCCATGTAGTAGATATAGCAGGATATATATCGGTTTTGAGGACAACTCAGTGGACAGTGTAGGCAGAAAAGTTCCTGGCTCACTGAATGCCGTTCCTGGAGAGACACTGCGATCACATCCTACAATTGCCTAATAGCACTTTCCATGTGGGAGATATGTCAAGGTGTGCTTTGGTTTGGAGCACAACTCTCTCGAGAGAACGTTAGCAAAGAGGTAACCGGGAGAGTAGAAAGCAGTACTCAAAGACAGGGAGAGCAAGCTCTACATTTCCCTCCTGGCATTTTCCATGTGGGAGATATAGCAGGACATATATCGGTTTTGAGGAACCGTCCCCAGACAGTGTAGGCAGAAAAGTTCCTGGCTCACTGAATGCCGTTCCTGGAGAGACACTGCGATCAATGTGGGAGATATGTCAAGATGTGTGTTGGTTTTGAGGACGGCTCTCTGGAGAGTCTTAGCAAAGAGGTCACACGGATAATCAGAGCAATTCTCAGAGACACTGAGACCAAACTCCACAATTCCTCCTGGCACTTTCCCTGTAGGAGATACCGCAAGACGTTTCTGTATATTGGGCACTGCGCTCTGCAGCGTGTTAGCAGAGACTTTCCCGGGACAGTAAAACCTGACATCAGAGACACTGAGAAGAAGTCCCAACGTTCCTTCCAGACATTTTCAGTGTGGGTGCCTTCTCCACATGGTTCCTGGTTTCACTGCAGCTCTGAAGAGAATGTTAGCAAAGAGGTAATCGGGACAGTGAAAAGAGTACTCAAAGACAGGGAGAGCAAGCTCTACATTATTCTCTTGGCACTTTCCATGTAGTAGATATAGCAGGATATATATCGGTTTTGAGGACAACTCAGTGGACAGTGTAGGCAGAAATGTTCCTGGCTCACTGAATGCCGTTCCTGGAGAGGCACTGCGATCAAATCCTACAATTGCCTAATAGCACTTTCCATGTGGGAGATATGTCAAGGTGTGCTTTGGTTTGGAGCACAACTCTCTCAAGAGAACGTTAGCAAAGAGGTAACCAGGAGAGTAGAAAGCAGTACTCAAAGACAGGGAGAGCAAGCTCTACATTTCCCTCCTGGCATTTTCCATGTGGGAGATATAGCAGGATGTATATTGGTTTTGAGGAACCGTCCCCAGACAGTGTAGGCAGAAAAGTTCCTGGCTCACTGAATGCCGTTCCTGGAGAGACACTGCGATCAATGTGGGAGATATGTCAAGATGTGTGTTGGTTTTGAGGAAGGCTCTCTGGAGAGACTTAGCAAAGAGGTCACACGGATAATCAGAGCAATTCTCAGAGACACTGAGACCAAACTCCACAATTCCCTCCTGGCACTTTCCCTGTAGGAGATACCGCAAGACGTTTCTGTATATTGGGCACTGCGCTCTGCAGCGTGTTAGCAGAGACTTTCCCGGGACAGTAAAACCTGACATCAGAGACACTGAGAAGAAGCCCCAACGTTCCTTCCAGTCATTTTCAGTGTGGGTGCCTTCTCCACATGGTTCCTGGTTTCACTGCAGCTCTGAAGAGAATGTTAGCAAAGAGGTAATCGGGAGAGTAGAAAGCAGTACTCAAAGACAGGGAGAGCAAGCTCTACATTATTCTCTTGGCACTTTCCATGTAGTAGATATAGCAGGATATATATCGGTTTTGAGGACAACTCAGTGGACAGTGTAGGCAGAAAAGTTCCTGGCTCACTGAATGCCGTTCCTGGAGAGACACTGCGATCAAATCCTACAATTGCCTAATAGCACTTTCCATGTGGGAGATATGTCAAGGTGTGCTTTGGTTTGGAGCACAACTCTCTCGAGAGAACGTTAGCAAAGAGGTAACCGGGAGAGTAGAAAGCAGTACTCAAAGACAGGGAGAACAAGCTCTCTCTTGGCACTTTGGATGTGGGACATACAGCGAGATGTTTGCTGCTTTTACATTTGGCTATCGGGAGATTTACAGCACAAAGATATCTAGTTGATTTGAAGCAGTTCTGAGAAAGTCTAAACATAATCCCCACTTCTCCCTCCTGGCATTTTCCATGTGGGAGATATAGCAGGATGTATATTGGTTTTAAGGAACTGTCCCCGGACAGTGTGGGCAGAAAAGTTCCTGGCTCCTTGAATGCCGTTCCTGGAGACACTGCGATCAGTGTGGGAGATATGTCAAGATGTGTGTTGGTTTTGAGGAAAGCTCTCTGGAGAGTCTTAGCAAAGAGGTCACACGGATAATCAGAGCAATTCTCAGAGACACTGAGACAAAACTCCACAATTCCTCCTGGCACTTTCCCTGTAGGAGATACCGCAAGACGTTTCTTTATATTGGGCACTGCGCTCTGCAGCGTGTTAGCAGAGACTTTCCCGGGACAGTGAAACCCGATGTCAGAGACACTGAGAAGAAGCCCCAACGTTCCTTCCAGTCATTTTCAGTGTGGGTGCCTTCTCCACATGGTTCCTGGTTTCACTGCAGCTCTGAAGAGAATGTTAGCAAAGAGGTAATCGGGACAGTGAAAAGAGTACTCAAAGACAGGGAGAGCAAGCTCTACATTATTCTCTTGGCACTTTCCATGTAGTAGATATAGCAGGATATATATCGGTTTTGAGGACAACTCAGTGGACAGTGTAGGCAGAAAAGTTCCTGGCTCACTGAATGCCGTTCCTGGAGAGACACTGCGATCAAATCCTACAATTGCCTAATAGCACTTTCCATGTGGGAGATATGTCAAGGTGTGCTTTGGTTTGGAGCACAACTCTCTCGAGAGAACGTTAGCAAAGAGGTAACCGGGAGAGTAGAAAGCAGTACTCAAAGACAGGGAGAGCAAGCTCTACATTTCCCTCCTGGCATTTTCCATGTGGGAGATATAGCAGGATGTATATTGGTTTTGAGGAACCGTCCCCAGAGAGTGTAGGCAGAAAAGTTCCTGGCTCACTGAATGCCATTCCTGGAGAGACACTGCGATCAATGTGGGAGATATGTCAAGATGTGTGTTGGTTTTGAGGAAGGCTCTCTGGAGAGACTTAGCAAAGAGGTCACACGGATAATCAGAGCAATTCTCAGAGACACTGAGACCAAACTCCACAATTCCCTCCTGGCACTTTCCCTGTAGGAGATACCGCAAGACGTTTCTGTATATTGGGCACTGCGCTCTGCAGCGTGTTAGCAGAGACTTTCCTGGGACAGTAAAACCTGACATCAGAGACACTGAGAAGAAGCCCCAACGTTCCTTCCAGTCATTTTCAGTGTGGGTGCCTTCTCCACATGGTTCCTGGTTTCACTGCAGCTCTGAAGAGAATGTTAGCAAAGAGGTAATCGGGAGAGTAGAAAGCAGTACTCAAAGACAGGGAGAGCAAGCTCTACATTATTCTCTTGGCACTTTCCATGTAGTAGATATAGCAGGATATATATCGGTTTTGAGGACAACTCAGTGGACAGTGTAGGCAGAAAAGTTCCTGGCTCACTGAATGCCGTTCCTGGAGAGACACTGCGATCACATCCTACAATTGCCTAATAGCACTTTCCATGTGGGAGATATGTCAAGGTGTGCTTTGGTTTGGAGCACAACTCTCTCGAGAGAACGTTAGCAAAGAGGTAACCGGGAGAGTAGAAAGCAGTACTCAAAGACAGGGAGAACAAGCTCTCTCTTGGCACTTTGGATGTGGGACATACAGCGAGATGTTTGCTGCTTTTACATTTGGCTATCGGGAGATTTACAGCACAAAGATATCTAGTTGATTTGAAGCAGTTCTGAGAAAGTCTAAACATAATGCCCACTTCTCCCTCCTGGCATTTTCCATGTGGGAGATATAGCAGGATGTATATTGGTTTTAAGGAACTGTCCCCGGACAGTGTGGGCAGAAAAGTTCCTGGCTCACTGAATGCCGTTCCTGGAGAGACACTGCGATCACATCCTACAATTGCCTAATAGCACTTTCCATGTGGGAGATATGTCAAGGTGTGCTTTGGTTTGGAGCACAACTCTCTCGAGAGAACGTTAGCAAAGAGGTAACCGGGAGAGTAGAAAGCAGTACTCAAAGACAGGGAGAGCAAGCTCTACATTTCCCTCCTGGCATTTTCCATGTGGGAGATATAGCAGGACATATATCGGTTTTGAGGAACCGTCCCCAGACAGTGTAGGCAGAAAAGTTCCTGGCTCACTGAATGCCGTTCCTGGAGAGACACTGCGATCAATGTGGGAGATATGTCAAGATGTGTGTTGGTTTTGAGGACGGCTCTCTGGAGAGTCTTAGCAAAGAGGTCACACGGATAATCAGAGCAATTCTCAGAGACACTGAGACCAAACTCCACAATTCCTCCTGGCACTTTCCCTGTAGGAGATACCGCAAGACGTTTCTGTATATTGGGCACTGCGCTCTGCAGCGTGTTAGCAGAGACTTTCCCGGGACAGTAAAACCTGACATCAGAGACACTGAGAAGAAGTCCCAACGTTCCTTCCAGACATTTTCAGTGTGGGTGCCTTCTCCACATGGTTCCTGGTTTCACTGCAGCTCTGAAGAGAATGTTAGCAAAGAGGTAATCGGGACAGTGAAAAGAGTACTCAAAGACAGGGAGAGCAAGCTCTACATTATTCTCTTGGCACTTTCCATGTAGTAGATATAGCAGGATATATATCGGTTTTGAGGACAACTCAGTGGACAGTGTAGGCAGAAATGTTCCTGGCTCACTGAATGCCGTTCCTGGAGAGGCACTGCGATCAAATCCTACAATTGCCTAATAGCACTTTCCATGTGGGAGATATGTCAAGGTGTGCTTTGGTTTGGAGCACAACTCTCTCAAGAGAACGTTAGCAAAGAGGTAACCAGGAGAGTAGAAAGCAGTACTCAAAGACAGGGAGAGCAAGCTCTACATTTCCCTCCTGGCATTTTCCATGTGGGAGATATAGCAGGATGTATATTGGTTTTGAGGAACCGTCCCCAGACAGTGTAGGCAGAAAAGTTCCTGGCTCACTGAATGCCGTTCCTGGAGAGACACTGCGATCAATGTGGGAGATATGTCAAGATGTGTGTTGGTTTTGAGGAAGGCTCTCTGGAGAGTCTTAGCAAAGAGGTCACACGGATAATCAGAGCAATTCTCAGAGACACTGAGACAAAACTCCACAATTCCTCCTGGCACTTTCCCTGTAGGAGATACCGCAAGACGTTTCTTTATATTGGGCACTGCGCTCTGCAGCGTGTTAGCAGAGACTTTCCCGGGACAGTGAAACCCGATGTCAGAGACACTGAGAAGAAGCCCCAACGTTCCTTCCAGTCATTTTCAGTGTGGGTGCCTTCTCCACATGGTTCCTGGTTTCACTGCAGCTCTGAAGAGAATGTTAGCAAAGAGGTAATCGGGACAGTGAAAAGAGTACTCAAAGACAGGGAGAGCAAGCTCTACATTATTCTCTTGGCACTTTCCATGTAGTAGATATAGCAGGATATATATCGGTTTTGAGGACAACTCAGTGGACAGTGTAGGCAGAAAAGTTCCTGGCTCACTGAATGCCGTTCCTGGAGAGACACTGCGATCAAATCCTACAATTGCCTAATAGCACTTTCCATGTGGGAGATATGTCAAGGTGTGCTTTGGTTTGGAGCACAACTCTCTCGAGAGAACGTTAGCAAAGAGGTAACCGGGAGAGTAGAAAGCAGTACTCAAAGACAGGGAGAGCAAGCTCTACATTTCCCTCCTGGCATTTTCCATGTGGGAGATATAGCAGGATGTATATTGGTTTTGAGGAACCGTCCCCAGACAGTGTAGGCAGAAAAGTTCCTGGCTCACTGAATGCCATTCCTGGAGAGACACTGCGATCAATGTGGGAGATATGTCAAGATGTGTGTTGGTTTTGAGGAAGGCTCTCTGGAGAGACTTAGCAAAGAGGTCACACGGATAATCAGAGCAATTCTCAGAGACACTGAGACCAAACTCCACAATTCCCTCCTGGCACTTTCCCTGTAGGAGATACCGCAAGACGTTTCTGTATATTGGGCACTGCGCTCTGCAGCGTGTTAGCAGAGACTTTCCTGGGACAGTAAAACCTGACATCAGAGACACTGAGAAGAAGCCCCAACGTTCCTTCCAGTCATTTTCAGTGTGGGTGCCTTCTCCACATGGTTCCTGGTTTCACTGCAGCTCTGAAGAGAATGTTAGCAAAGAGGTAATCGGGAGAGTAGAAAGCAGTACTCAAAGACAGGGAGAGCAAGCTCTACATTATTCTCTTGGCACTTTCCATGTAGTAGATATAGCAGGATATATATCGGTTTTGAGGACAACTCAGTGGACAGTGTAGGCAGAAAAGTTCCTGGCTCACTGAATGCCGTTCCTGGAGAGACACTGCGATCACATCCTACAATTGCCTAATAGCACTTTCCATGTGGGAGATATGTCAAGGTGTGCTTTGGTTTGGAGCACAACTCTCTCGAGAGAACGTTAGCAAAGAGGTAACCGGGAGAGTAGAAAGCAGTACTCAAAGACAGGGAGAACAAGCTCTCTCTTGGCACTTTGGATGTGGGACATACAGCGAGATGTTTGGTGCTTTTACATTTGGCTATCGGGAGATTTACAGCACAAAGATATCTAGTTGATTTGAAGCAGTTCTGAGAAAGTCTAAACATAATGCCCACTTCTCCCTCCTGGCATTTTCCATGTGGGAGATATAGCAGGATGTATATTGGTTTTAAGGAACTGTCCCCGGACAGTGTGGGCAGAAAAGTTCCTGGCTCACTGAATGCCGTTCCTGGAGAGACACTGCGATCACATCCTACAATTGCCTAATAGCACTTTCCATGTGGGAGATATGTCAAGGTGTGCTTTGGTTTGGAGCACAACTCTCTCGAGAGAACGTTAGCAAAGAGGTAACCGGGAGAGTAGAAAGCAGTACTCAAAGACAGGGAGAGCAAGCTCTACATTTCCCTCCTGGCATTTTCCATGTGGGAGATATAGCAGGACATATATCGGTTTTGAGGAACCGTCCCCAGACAGTGTAGGCAGAAAAGTTCCTGGCTCACTGAATGCCGTTCCTGGAGAGACACTGCGATCAATGTGGGAGATATGTCAAGATGTGTGTTGGTTTTGAGGACGGCTCTCTGGAGAGTCTTAGCAAAGAGGTCACACGGATAATCAGAGCAATTCTCAGAGACACTGAGACCAAACTCCACAATTCCTCCTGGCACTTTCCCTGTAGGAGATACCGCAAGACGTTTCTGTATATTGGGCACTGCGCTCTGCAGCGTGTTAGCAGAGACTTTCCCGGGACAGTAAAACCTGACATCAGAGACACTGAGAAGAAGTCCCAACGTTCCTTCCAGACATTTTCAGTGTGGGTGCCTTCTCCACATGGTTCCTGGTTTCACTGCAGCTCTGAAGAGAATGTTAGCAAAGAGGTAATCGGGACAGTGAAAAGAGTACTCAAAGACAGGGAGAGCAAGCTCTACATTATTCTCTTGGCACTTTCCATGTAGTAGATATAGCAGGATATATATCGGTTTTGAGGACAACTCAGTGGACAGTGTAGGCAGAAAAGTTCCTGGCTCACTGAATGCCGTTCCTGGAGAGACACTGCGATCAAATCCTACAATTGCCTAATAGCACTTTCCATGTGGGAGATATGTCAAGGTGTGCTTTGGTTTGGAGCACAACTCTCTCGAGAGAACGTTAGCAAAGAGGTAACCGGGAGAGTAGAAAGCAGTACTCAAAGACAGGGAGAACAAGCTCTCTCTTGGCACTTTGGATGTGGGACATACAGCGAGATGTTTGCTGCTTTTACATTTGGCTATCGGGAGATTTACAGCACAAAGATATCTAGTTGATTTGAAGCAGTTCTGAGAAAGTCTAAACATAATCCCCACTTCTCCCTCCTGGCATTTTCCATGTGGGAGATATAGCAGGATGTATATTGGTTTTAAGGAACTGTCCCCGGACAGTGTGGGCAGAAAAGTTCCTGGCTCCTTGAATGCCGTTCCTGGAGACACTGCGATCAGTGTGGGAGATATGTCAAGATGTGTGTTGGTTTTGAGGAAAGCTCTCTGGAGAGTCTTAGCAAAGAGGTCACACGGATAATCAGAGCAATTCTCAGAGACACTGAGACAAAACTCCACAATTCCTCCTGGCACTTTCCCTGTAGGAGATACCGCAAGACGTTTCTTTATATTGGGCACTGCGCTCTGCAGCGTGTTAGCAGAGACTTTCCCGGGACAGTGAAACCCGATGTCAGAGACACTGAGAAGAAGCCCCAACGTTCCTTCCAGTCATTTTCAGTGTGGGTGCCTTCTCCACATGGTTCCTGGTTTCACTGCAGCTCTGAAGAGAATGTTAGCAAAGAGGTAATCGGGACAGTGAAAAGAGTACTCAAAGACAGGGAGAGCAAGCTCTACATTATTCTCTTGGCACTTTCCATGTAGTAGATATAGCAGGATATATATCGGTTTTGAGGACAACTCAGTGGACAGTGTAGGCAGAAAAGTTCCTGGCTCACTGAATGCCGTTCCTGGAGAGACACTGCGATCAAATCCTACAATTGCCTAATAGCACTTTCCATGTGGGAGATATGTCAAGGTGTGCTTTGGTTTGGAGCACAACTCTCTCGAGAGAACGTTAGCAAAGAGGTAACCGGGAGAGTAGAAAGCAGTACTCAAAGACAGGGAGAACAAGCTCTCTCTTGGCACTTTGGATGTGGGACATACAGCGAGATGTTTGCTGCTTTTACATTTGGCTATCGGGAGATTTACAGCACAAAGATATCTAGTTGATTTGAAGCAGTTCTGAGAAAGTCTAAACATAATCCCCACTTCTCCCTCCTGGCATTTTCCATGTGGGAGATATAGCAGGATGTATATTGGTTTTAAGGAACTGTCCCCGGACAGTGTGGGCAGAAAAGTTCCTGGCTCCTTGAATGCCGTTCCTGGAGACACTGCGATCAGTGTGGGAGATATGTCAAGATGTGTGTTGGTTTTGAGGAAAGCTCTCTGGAGAGTCTTAGCAAAGAGGTCACACGGATAATCAGAGCAATTCTCAGAGACACTGAGACAAAACTCCACAATTCCTCCTGGCACTTTCCCTGTAGGAGATACCGCAAGACGTTTCTTTATATTGGGCACTGCGCTCTGCAGCGTGTTAGCAGAGACTTTCCCGGGACAGTGAAACCCGATGTCAGAGACACTGAGAAGAAGCCCCAACGTTCCTTCCAGTCATTTTCAGTGTGGGTGCCTTCTCCACATGGTTCCTGGTTTCACTGCAGCTCTGAAGAGAATGTTAGCAAAGAGGTAATCGGGACAGTGAAAAGAGTACTCAAAGACAGGGAGAGCAAGCTCTACATTATTCTCTTGGCACTTTCCATGTAGTAGATATAGCAGGATATATATCGGTTTTGAGGACAACTCAGTGGACAGTGTAGGCAGAAAAGTTCCTGGCTCACTGAATGCCGTTCCTGGAGAGACACTGCGATCAAATCCTACAATTGCCTAATAGCACTTTCCATGTGGGAGATATGTCAAGGTGTGCTTTGGTTTGGAGCACAACTCTCTCGAGAGAACGTTAGCAAAGAGGTAACCGGGAGAGTAGAAAGCAGTACTCAAAGACAGGGAGAGCAAGCTCTACATTTCCCTCCTGGCATTTTCCATGTGGGAGATATAGCAGGATGTATATTGGTTTTGAGGAACCGTCCCCAGACAGTGTAGGCAGAAAAGTTCCTGGCTCACTGAATGCCATTCCTGGAGAGACACTGCGATCAATGTGGGAGATATGTCAAGATGTGTGTTGGTTTTGAGGAAGGCTCTCTGGAGAGACTTAGCAAAGAGGTCACACGGATAATCAGAGCAATTCTCAGAGACACTGAGACCAAACTCCACAATTCCCTCCTGGCACTTTCCCTGTAGGAGATACCGCAAGACGTTTCTGTATATTGGGCACTGCGCTCTGCAGCGTGTTAGCAGAGACTTTCCTGGGACAGTAAAACCTGACATCAGAGACACTGAGAAGAAGCCCCAACGTTCCTTCCAGTCATTTTCAGTGTGGGTGCCTTCTCCACATGGTTCCTGGTTTCACTGCAGCTCTGAAGAGAATGTTAGCAAAGAGGTAATCGGGAGAGTAGAAAGCAGTACTCAAAGACAGGGAGAGCAAGCTCTACATTATTCTCTTGGCACTTTCCATGTAGTAGATATAGCAGGATATATATCGGTTTTGAGGACAACTCAGTGGACAGTGTAGGCAGAAAAGTTCCTGGCTCACTGAATGCCGTTCCTGGAGAGACACTGCGATCACATCCTACAATTGCCTAATAGCACTTTCCATGTGGGAGATATGTCAAGGTGTGCTTTGGTTTGGAGCACAACTCTCTCGAGAGAACGTTAGCAAAGAGGTAACCGGGAGAGTAGAAAGCAGTACTCAAAGACAGGGAGAACAAGCTCTCTCTTGGCACTTTGGATGTGGGACATACAGCGAGATGTTTGCTGCTTTTACATTTGGCTATCGGGAGATTTACAGCACAAAGATATCTAGTTGATTTGAAGCAGTTCTGAGAAAGTCTAAACATAATGCCCACTTCTCCCTCCTGGCATTTTCCATGTGGGAGATATAGCAGGATGTATATTGGTTTTAAGGAACTGTCCCCGGACAGTGTGGGCAGAAAAGTTCCTGGCTCACTGAATGCCGTTCCTGGAGAGACACTGCGATCACATCCTACAATTGCCTAATAGCACTTTCCATGTGGGAGATATGTCAAGGTGTGCTTTGGTTTGGAGCACAACTCTCTCGAGAGAACGTTAGCAAAGAGGTAACCGGGAGAGTAGAAAGCAGTACTCAAAGACAGGGAGAGCAAGCTCTACATTTCCCTCCTGGCATTTTCCATGTGGGAGATATAGCAGGACATATATCGGTTTTGAGGAACCGTCCCCAGACAGTGTAGGCAGAAAAGTTCCTGGCTCACTGAATGCCGTTCCTGGAGAGACACTGCGATCAATGTGGGAGATATGTCAAGATGTGTGTTGGTTTTGAGGACGGCTCTCTGGAGAGTCTTAGCAAAGAGGTCACACGGATAATCAGAGCAATTCTCAGAGACACTGAGACCAAACTCCACAATTCCTCCTGGCACTTTCCCTGTAGGAGATACCGCAAGACGTTTCTGTATATTGGGCACTGCGCTCTGCAGCGTGTTAGCAGAGACTTTCCCGGGACAGTAAAACCTGACATCAGAGACACTGAGAAGAAGTCCCAACGTTCCTTCCAGACATTTTCAGTGTGGGTGCCTTCTCCACATGGTTCCTGGTTTCACTGCAGCTCTGAAGAGAATGTTAGCAAAGAGGTAATCGGGACAGTGAAAAGAGTACTCAAAGACAGGGAGAGCAAGCTCTACATTATTCTCTTGGCACTTTCCATGTAGTAGATATAGCAGGATATATATCGGTTTTGAGGACAACTCAGTGGACAGTGTAGGCAGAAATGTTCCTGGCTCACTGAATGCCGTTCCTGGAGAGGCACTGCGATCAAATCCTACAATTGCCTAATAGCACTTTCCATGTGGGAGATATGTCAAGGTGTGCTTTGGTTTGGAGCACAACTCTCTCAAGAGAACGTTAGCAAAGAGGTAACCAGGAGAGTAGAAAGCAGTACTCAAAGACAGGGAGAGCAAGCTCTACATTTCCCTCCTGGCATTTTCCATGTGGGAGATATAGCAGGATGTATATTGGTTTTGAGGAACCGTCCCCAGACAGTGTAGGCAGAAAAGTTCCTGGCTCACTGAATGCCGTTCCTGGAGAGACACTGCGATCAATGTGGGAGATATGTCAAGATGTGTGTTGGTTTTGAGGAAGGCTCTCTGGAGAGACTTAGCAAAGAGGTCACACGGATAATCAGAGCAATTCTCAGAGACACTGAGACCAAACTCCACAATTCCCTCCTGGCACTTTCCCTGTAGGAGATACCGCAAGACGTTTCTGTATATTGGGCACTGCGCTCTGCAGCGTGTTAGCAGAGACTTTCCCGGGACAGTAAAACCTGACATCAGAGACACTGAGAAGAAGCCCCAACGTTCCTTCCAGTCATTTTCAGTGTGGGTGCCTTCTCCACATGGTTCCTGGTTTCACTGCAGCTCTGAAGAGAATGTTAGCAAAGAGGTAATCGGGAGAGTAGAAAGCAGTACTCAAAGACAGGGAGAGCAAGCTCTACATTATTCTCTTGGCACTTTCCATGTAGTAGATATAGCAGGATATATATCGGTTTTGAGGACAACTCAGTGGACAGTGTAGGCAGAAAAGTTCCTGGCTCACTGAATGCCGTTCCTGGAGAGACACTGCGATCAAATCCTACAATTGCCTAATAGCACTTTCCATGTGGGAGATATGTCAAGGTGTGCTTTGGTTTGGAGCACAACTCTCTCGAGAGAACGTTAGCAAAGAGGTAACCGGGAGAGTAGAAAGCAGTACTCAAAGACAGGGAGAACAAGCTCTCTCTTGGCACTTTGGATGTGGGACATACAGCGAGATGTTTGCTGCTTTTACATTTGGCTATCGGGAGATTTACAGCACAAAGATATCTAGTTGATTTGAAGCAGTTCTGAGAAAGTCTAAACATAATCCCCACTTCTCCCTCCTGGCATTTTCCATGTGGGAGATATAGCAGGATGTATATTGGTTTTAAGGAACTGTCCCCGGACAGTGTGGGCAGAAAAGTTCCTGGCTCCTTGAATGCCGTTCCTGGAGACACTGCGATCAGTGTGGGAGATATGTCAAGATGTGTGTTGGTTTTGAGGAAAGCTCTCTGGAGAGTCTTAGCAAAGAGGTCACACGGATAATCAGAGCAATTCTCAGAGACACTGAGACAAAACTCCACAATTCCTCCTGGCACTTTCCCTGTAGGAGATACCGCAAGACGTTTCTTTATATTGGGCACTGCGCTCTGCAGCGTGTTAGCAGAGACTTTCCCGGGACAGTGAAACCCGATGTCAGAGACACTGAGAAGAAGCCCCAACGTTCCTTCCAGTCATTTTCAGTGTGGGTGCCTTCTCCACATGGTTCCTGGTTTCACTGCAGCTCTGAAGAGAATGTTAGCAAAGAGGTAATCGGGACAGTGAAAAGAGTACTCAAAGACAGGGAGAGCAAGCTCTACATTATTCTCTTGGCACTTTCCATGTAGTAGATATAGCAGGATATATATCGGTTTTGAGGACAACTCAGTGGACAGTGTAGGCAGAAAAGTTCCTGGCTCACTGAATGCCGTTCCTGGAGAGACACTGCGATCAAATCCTACAATTGCCTAATAGCACTTTCCATGTGGGAGATATGTCAAGGTGTGCTTTGGTTTGGAGCACAACTCTCTCGAGAGAACGTTAGCAAAGAGGTAACCGGGAGAGTAGAAAGCAGTACTCAAAGACAGGGAGAGCAAGCTCTACATTTCCCTCCTGGCATTTTCCATGTGGGAGATATAGCAGGATGTATATTGGTTTTGAGGAACCGTCCCCAGACAGTGTAGGCAGAAAAGTTCCTGGCTCACTGAATGCCATTCCTGGAGAGACACTGCGATCAATGTGGGAGATATGTCAAGATGTGTGTTGGTTTTGAGGAAGGCTCTCTGGAGAGACTTAGCAAAGAGGTCACACGGATAATCAGAGCAATTCTCAGAGACACTGAGACCAAACTCCACAATTCCCTCCTGGCACTTTCCCTGTAGGAGATACCGCAAGACGTTTCTGTATATTGGGCACTGCGCTCTGCAGCGTGTTAGCAGAGACTTTCCTGGGACAGTAAAACCTGACATCAGAGACACTGAGAAGAAGCCCCAACGTTCCTTCCAGTCATTTTCAGTGTGGGTGCCTTCTCCACATGGTTCCTGGTTTCACTGCAGCTCTGAAGAGAATGTTAGCAAAGAGGTAATCGGGAGAGTAGAAAGCAGTACTCAAAGACAGGGAGAGCAAGCTCTACATTATTCTCTTGGCACTTTCCATGTAGTAGATATAGCAGGATATATATCGGTTTTGAGGACAACTCAGTGGACAGTGTAGGCAGAAAAGTTCCTGGCTCACTGAATGCCGTTCCTGGAGAGACACTGCGATCACATCCTACAATTGCCTAATAGCACTTTCCATGTGGGAGATATGTCAAGGTGTGCTTTGGTTTGGAGCACAACTCTCTCGAGAGAACGTTAGCAAAGAGGTAACCGGGAGAGTAGAAAGCAGTACTCAAAGACAGGGAGAACAAGCTCTCTCTTGGCACTTTGGATGTGGGACATACAGCGAGATGTTTGGTGCTTTTACATTTGGCTATCGGGAGATTTACAGCACAAAGATATCTAGTTGATTTGAAGCAGTTCTGAGAAAGTCTAAACATAATGCCCACTTCTCCCTCCTGGCATTTTCCATGTGGGAGATATAGCAGGATGTATATTGGTTTTAAGGAACTGTCCCCGGACAGTGTGGGCAGAAAAGTTCCTGGCTCACTGAATGCCGTTCCTGGAGAGACACTGCGATCACATCCTACAATTGCCTAATAGCACTTTCCATGTGGGAGATATGTCAAGGTGTGCTTTGGTTTGGAGCACAACTCTCTCGAGAGAACGTTAGCAAAGAGGTAACCGGGAGAGTAGAAAGCAGTACTCAAAGACAGGGAGAGCAAGCTCTACATTTCCCTCCTGGCATTTTCCATGTGGGAGATATAGCAGGACATATATCGGTTTTGAGGAACCGTCCCCAGACAGTGTAGGCAGAAAAGTTCCTGGCTCACTGAATGCCGTTCCTGGAGAGACACTGCGATCAATGTGGGAGATATGTCAAGATGTGTGTTGGTTTTGAGGACGGCTCTCTGGAGAGTCTTAGCAAAGAGGTCACACGGATAATCAGAGCAATTCTCAGAGACACTGAGACCAAACTCCACAATTCCTCCTGGCACTTTCCCTGTAGGAGATACCGCAAGACGTTTCTGTATATTGGGCACTGCGCTCTGCAGCGTGTTAGCAGAGACTTTCCCGGGACAGTAAAACCTGACATCAGAGACACTGAGAAGAAGTCCCAACGTTCCTTCCAGACATTTTCAGTGTGGGTGCCTTCTCCACATGGTTCCTGGTTTCACTGCAGCTCTGAAGAGAATGTTAGCAAAGAGGTAATCGGGAGAGTAGAAAGCAGTACTCAAAGACAGGGAGAGCAAGCTCTACATTATTCTCTTGGCACTTTCCATGTAGTAGATATAGCAGGATATATATCGGTTTTGAGGACAACTCAGTGGACAGTGTAGGCAGAAAAGTTCCTGGCTCACTGAATGCCGTTCCTGGAGAGACACTGCGATCAAATCCTACAATTGCCTAATAGCACTTTCCATGTGGGAGATATGTCAAGGTGTGCTTTGGTTTGGAGCACAACTCTCTCGAGAGAACGTTAGCAAAGAGGTAACCGGGAGAGTAGAAAGCAGTACTCAAAGACAGGGAGAACAAGCTCTCTCTTGGCACTTTGGATGTGGGACATACAGCGAGATGTTTGCTGCTTTTACATTTGGCTATCGGGAGATTTACAGCACAAAGATATCTAGTTGATTTGAAGCAGTTCTGAGAAAGTCTAAACATAATCCCCACTTCTCCCTCCTGGCATTTTCCATGTGGGAGATATAGCAGGATGTATATTGGTTTTAAGGAACTGTCCCCGGACAGTGTGGGCAGAAAAGTTCCTGGCTCCTTGAATGCCGTTCCTGGAGACACTGCGATCAGTGTGGGAGATATGTCAAGATGTGTGTTGGTTTTGAGGAAAGCTCTCTGGAGAGTCTTAGCAAAGAGGTCACACGGATAATCAGAGCAATTCTCAGAGACACTGAGACAAAACTCCACAATTCCTCCTGGCACTTTCCCTGTAGGAGATACCGCAAGACGTTTCTTTATATTGGGCACTGCGCTCTGCAGCGTGTTAGCAGAGACTTTCCCGGGACAGTGAAACCCGATGTCAGAGACACTGAGAAGAAGCCCCAACGTTCCTTCCAGTCATTTTCAGTGTGGGTGCCTTCTCCACATGGTTCCTGGTTTCACTGCAGCTCTGAAGAGAATGTTAGCAAAGAGGTAATCGGGACAGTGAAAAGAGTACTCAAAGACAGGGAGAGCAAGCTCTACATTATTCTCTTGGCACTTTCCATGTAGTAGATATAGCAGGATATATATCGGTTTTGAGGACAACTCAGTGGACAGTGTAGGCAGAAAAGTTCCTGGCTCACTGAATGCCGTTCCTGGAGAGACACTGCGATCAAATCCTACAATTGCCTAATAGCACTTTCCATGTGGGAGATATGTCAAGGTGTGCTTTGGTTTGGAGCACAACTCTCTCGAGAGAACGTTAGCAAAGAGGTAACCGGGAGAGTAGAAAGCAGTACTCAAAGACAGGGAGAACAAGCTCTCTCTTGGCACTTTGGATGTGGGACATACAGCGAGATGTTTGCTGCTTTTACATTTGGCTATCGGGAGATTTACAGCACAAAGATATCTAGTTGATTTGAAGCAGTTCTGAGAAAGTCTAAACATAATGCCCACTTCTCCCTCCTGGCATTTTCCATGTGGGAGATATAGCAGGATGTATATTGGTTTTAAGGAACTGTCCCCGGACAGTGTGGGCAGAAAAGTTCCTGGCTCCTTGAATGCCGTTCCTGGAGACACTGCGATCAGTGTGGGAGATATGTCAAGATGTGTGTTGGTTTTGAGGAAAGCTCTCTGGAGAGTCTTAGCAAAGAGGTCACACGGATAATCAGAGCAATTCTCAGAGACACTGAGACAAAACTCCACAATTCCTCCTGGCACTTTCCCTGTAGGAGATACCGCAAGACGTTTCTTTACATTGGGCACTGCGCTCTGCAGCGTGTTAGCAGAGACTTTCCCGGGACAGTGAAACCCGATGTCAGAGACACTGAGAAGAAGCCCCAACGTTCCTTCCAGTCATTTTCAGTGTGGGTGCCTTCTCCACATGGTTCCTGGTTTCACTGCAGCTCTGAAGAGAATGTTAGCAAAGAGGTAATCGGGACAGTGAAAAGAGTACTCAAAGACAGGGAGAGCAAGCTCTACATTATTCTCTTGGCACTTTCCATGTAGTAGATATAGCAGGATATATATCGGTTTTGAGGACAACTCAGTGGACAGTGTAGGCAGAAAAGTTCCTGGCTCACTGAATGCCGTTCCTGGAGAGACACTGCGATCAAATCCTACAATTGCCTAATAGCACTTTCCATGTGGGAGATATGTCAAGGTGTGCTTTGGTTTGGAGCACAACTCTCTCGAGAGAACGTTAGCAAAGAGGTAACCGGGAGAGTAGAAAGCAGTACTCAAAGACAGGGAGAGCAAGCTCTACATTTCCCTCCTGGCATTTTCCATGTGGGAGATATAGCAGGATGTATATTGGTTTTGAGGAACCGTCCCCAGACAGTGTAGGCAGAAAAGTTCCTGGCTCACTGAATGCCATTCCTGGAGAGACACTGCGATCAATGTGGGAGATATGTCAAGATGTGTGTTGGTTTTGAGGAAGGCTCTCTGGAGAGACTTAGCAAAGAGGTCACACGGATAATCAGAGCAATTCTCAGAGACACTGAGACCAAACTCCACAATTCCCTCCTGGCACTTTCCCTGTAGGAGATACCGCAAGACGTTTCTGTATATTGGGCACTGCGCTCTGCAGCGTGTTAGCAGAGACTTTCCTGGGACAGTAAAACCTGACATCAGAGACACTGAGAAGAAGCCCCAACGTTCCTTCCAGTCATTTTCAGTGTGGGTGCCTTCTCCACATGGTTCCTGGTTTCACTGCAGCTCTGAAGAGAATGTTAGCAAAGAGGTAATCGGGAGAGTAGAAAGCAGTACTCAAAGACAGGGAGAGCAAGCTCTACATTATTCTCTTGGCACTTTCCATGTAGTAGATATAGCAGGATATATATCGGTTTTGAGGACAACTCAGTGGACAGTGTAGGCAGAAAAGTTCCTGGCTCACTGAATGCCGTTCCTGGAGAGACACTGCGATCACATCCTACAATTGCCTAATAGCACTTTCCATGTGGGAGATATGTCAAGGTGTGCTTTGGTTTGGAGCACAACTCTCTCGAGAGAACGTTAGCAAAGAGGTAACCGGGAGAGTAGAAAGCAGTACTCAAAGACAGGGAGAACAAGCTCTCTCTTGGCACTTTGGATGTGGGACATACAGCGAGATGTTTGCTGCTTTTACATTTGGCTATCGGGAGATTTACAGCACAAAGATATCTAGTTGATTTGAAGCAGTTCTGAGAAAGTCTAAACATAATGCCCACTTCTCCCTCCTGGCATTTTCCATGTGGGAGATATAGCAGGATGTATATTGGTTTTAAGGAACTGTCCCCGGACAGTGTGGGCAGAAAAGTTCCTGGCTCACTGAATGCCGTTCCTGGAGAGACACTGCGATCACATCCTACAATTGCCTAATAGCACTTTCCATGTGGGAGATATGTCAAGGTGTGCTTTGGTTTGGAGCACAACTCTCTCGAGAGAACGTTAGCAAAGAGGTAACCGGGAGAGTAGAAAGCAGTACTCAAAGACAGGGAGAGCAAGCTCTACATTTCCCTCCTGGCATTTTCCATGTGGGAGATATAGCAGGACATATATCGGTTTTGAGGAACCGTCCCCAGACAGTGTAGGCAGAAAAGTTCCTGGCTCACTGAATGCCGTTCCTGGAGAGACACTGCGATCAATGTGGGAGATATGTCAAGATGTGTGTTGGTTTTGAGGACGGCTCTCTGGAGAGTCTTAGCAAAGAGGTCACACGGATAATCAGAGCAATTCTCAGAGACACTGAGACCAAACTCCACAATTCCTCCTGGCACTTTCCCTGTAGGAGATACCGCAAGACGTTTCTGTATATTGGGCACTGCGCTCTGCAGCGTGTTAGCAGAGACTTTCCCGGGACAGTAAAACCTGACATCAGAGACACTGAGAAGAAGCCCCAACGTTCCTTCCAGACATTTTCAGTGTGGGTGCCTTCTCCACATGGTTCCTGGTTTCACTGCAGCTCTGAAGAGAATGTTAGCAAAGAGGTAATCGGGAGAGTAGAAAGCAGTACTCAAAGACAGGGAGAGCAAGCTCTACATTATTCTCTTGGCACTTTCCATGTAGTAGATATAGCAGGATATATATCGGTTTTGAGGACAACTCAGTGGACAGTGTAGGCAGAAAAGTTCCTGGCTCACTGAATGCCGTTCCTGGAGAGACACTGCGATCAAATCCTACAATTGCCTAATAGCACTTTCCATGTGGGAGATATGTCAAGGTGTGCTTTGGTTTGGAGCACAACTCTCTCGAGAGAACGTTAGCAAAGAGGTAACCGGGAGAGTAGAAAGCAGTACTCAAAGACAGGGAGAACAAGCTCTCTCTTGGCACTTTGGATGTGGGACATACAGCGAGATGTTTGCTGCTTTTACATTTGGCTATCGGGAGATTTACAGCACAAAGATATCTAGTTGATTTGAAGCAGTTCTGAGAAAGTCTAAACATAATGCCCACTTCTCCCTCCTGGCATTTTCCATGTGGGAGATATAGCAGGATGTATATTGGTTTTAAGGAACTGTCCCCGGACAGTGTGGGCAGAAAAGTTCCTGGCTCACTGAATGCCGTTCCTGGAGAGACACTGCGATCACATCCTACAATTGCCTAATAGCACTTTCCATGTGGGAGATATGTCAAGGTGTGCTTTGGTTTGGAGCACAACTCTCTCGAGAGAACGTTAGCAAAGAGGTAACCGGGAGAGTAGAAAGCAGTACTCAAAGACAGGGAGAGCAAGCTCTACATTTCCCTCCTGGCATTTTCCATGTGGGAGATATAGCAGGACATATATCGGTTTTGAGGAACCGTCCCCAGACAGTGTAGGCAGAAAAGTTCCTGGCTCACTGAATGCCGTTCCTGGAGAGACACTGCGATCAATGTGGGAGATATGTCAAGATGTGTGTTGGTTTTGAGGAAGGCTCTCTGGAGAGACTTAGCAAAGAGGTCACACGGATAATCAGAGCAATTCTCAGAGACACTGAGACCAAACTCCACAATTCCCTCCTGGCACTTTCCCTGTAGGAGATACCGCAAGACGTTTCTGTATATTGGGCACTGCGCTCTGCAGCGTGTTAGCAGAGACTTTCCCGGGACAGTAAAACCTGACATCAGAGACACTGAGAAGAAGCCCCAACGTTCCTTCCAGTCATTTTCAGTGTGGGTGCCTTCTCCACATGGTTCCTGGTTTCACTGCAGCTCTGAAGAGAATGTTAGCAAAGAGGTAATCGGGAGAGTAGAAAGCAGTACTCAAAGACAGGGAGAGCAAGCTCTACATTATTCTCTTGGCACTTTCCATGTAGTAGATATAGCAGGATATATATCGGTTTTGAGGACAACTCAGTGGACAGTGTAGGCAGAAAAGTTCCTGGCTCACTGAATGCCGTTCCTGGAGAGACACTGCGATCAAATCCTACAATTGCCTAATAGCACTTACCATGTGGGAGATATGTCAAGGTGTGCTTTGGTTTGGAGCACAACTCTCTCGAGAGAACGTTAGCAAAGAGGTAACCGGGAGAGTAGAAAGCAGTACTCAAAGACAGGGAGAACAAGCTCTCTCTTGGCACTTTGGATGTGGGACATACAGCGAGATGTTTGCTGCTTTTACATTTGGCTATCGGGAGATTTACAGCACAAAGATATCTAGTTGATTTGAAGCAGTTCTGAGAAAGTCTAAACATAATCCCCACTTCTCCCTCCTGGCATTTTCCATGTGGGAGATATAGCAGGATGTATATTGGTTTTAAGGAACTGTCCCCGGACAGTGTGGGCAGAAAAGTTCCTGGCTCCTTGAATGCCGTTCCTGGAGACACTGCGATCAGTGTGGGAGATATGTCAAGATGTGTGTTGGTTTTGAGGAAGGCTCTCTGGAGAGTCTTAGCAAAGAGGTCACACGGATAATCAGAGCAATTCTCAGAGACACTGAGACAAAACTCCACAATTCCTCCTGGCACTTTCCCTGTAGGAGATACCGCAAGACGTTTCTGTATATTGGGCATTGCGCTCTGCAGCGTGTTAGCAGAGACTTTCCTGGGACAGTGAAACCCGATGTCAGAGACACTGAGAAGAAGCCCCAACGTTCCTTCCAGTCATTTTCAGTGTGGGTGCCTTCTCCACATGGTTCCTGGTTTCACTGCAGCTCTGAAGAGAATGTTAGCAAAGAGGTAATCGGGACAGTGAAAAGAGTACTCAAAGACAGGGAGAGCAAGCTCTACATTATTCTCTTGGCACTTTCCATGTAGTAGATATAGCAGGATATATATCGGTTTTGAGGACAACTCAGTGGACAGTGTAGGCAGAAAAGTTCCTGGCTCACTGAATGCCGTTCCTGGAGAGACACTGCGATCAAATCCTACAATTGCCTAATAGCACTTTCCATGTGGGAGATATGTCAAGGTGTGCTTTGGTTTGGAGCACAACTCTCTCGAGAGAACGTTAGCAAAGAGGTAACCGGGAGAGTAGAAAGCAGTACTCAAAGACAGGGAGAGCAAGCTCTACATTTCCCTCCTGGCATTTTCCATGTGGGAGATATAGCAGGATGTATATTGGTTTTGAGGAACCGTCCCCAGACAGTGTAGGCAGAAAAGTTCCTGGCTCACTGAATGCCATTCCTGGAGAGACACTGCGATCAATGTGGGAGATATGTCAAGATGTGTGTTGGTTTTGAGGAAGGCTCTCTGGAGAGACTTAGCAAAGAGGTCACACGGATAATCAGAGCAATTCTCAGAGACACTGAGACCAAACTCCACAATTCCCTCCTGGCACTTTCCCTGTAGGAGATACCGCAAGACGTTTCTGTATATTGGGCACTGCGCTCTGCAGCGTGTTAGCAGAGACTTTCCCGGGACAGTAAAACCTGACATCAGAGACACTGAGAAGAAGCCCCAACGTTCCTTCCAGTCATTTTCAGTGTGGGTGCCTTCTCCACATGGTTCCTGGTTTCACTGCAGCTCTGAAGAGAATGTTAGCAAAGAGGTAATCGGGAGAGTAGAAAGCAGTACTCAAAGACAGGGAGAGCAAGCTCTACATTATTCTCTTGGCACTTTCCATGTAGTAGATATAGCAGGATATATATCGGTTTTGAGGACAACTCAGTGGACAGTGTAGGCAGAAAAGTTCCTGGCTCACTGAATGCCGTTCCTGGAGAGACACTGCGATCACATCCTACAATTGCCTAATAGCACTTTCCATGTGGGAGATATGTCAAGGTGTGCTTTGGTTTGGAGCACAACTCTCTCGAGAGAACGTTAGCAAAGAGGTAACCGGGAGAGTAGAAAGCAGTACTCAAAGACAGGGAGAACAAGCTCTCTCTTGGCACTTTGGATGTGGGACATACAGCGAGATGTTTGCTGCTTTTACATTTGGCTATCGGGAGATTTACAGCACAAAGATATCTAGTTGATTTGAAGCAGTTCTGAGAAAGTCTAAACATAATGCCCACTTCTCCCTCCTGGCATTTTCCATGTGGGAGATATAGCAGGATGTATATTGGTTTTAAGGAACTGTCCCCGGACAGTGTGGGCAGAAAAGTTCCTGGCTCACTGAATGCCGTTCCTGGAGAGACACTGCGATCACATCCTACAATTGCCTAATAGCACTTTCCATGTGGGAGATATGTCAAGGTGTGCTTTGGTTTGGAGCACAACTCTCTCGAGAGAACGTTAGCAAAGAGGTAACCGGGAGAGTAGAAAGCAGTACTCAAAGACAGGGAGAGCAAGCTCTACATTTCCCTCCTGGCATTTTCCATGTGGGAGATATAGCAGGATGTATATTGGTTTTGAGGAACCGTCCCCAGACAGTGTAGGCAGAAAAGTTCCTGGCTCACTGAATGCCGTTCCTGGAGAGACACTGCGATCAATGTGGGAGATATGTCAAGATGTGTGTTGGTTTTGAGGACGGCTCTCTGGAGAGTCTTAGCAAAGAGGTCACACGGATAATCAGAGCAATTCTCAGAGACACTGAGACCAAACTCCACAATTCCTCCTGGCACTTTCCCTGTAGGAGATACCGCAAGACGTTTCTGTATATTGGCACTGCGCTCTGCAGCGTGTTAGCAGAGACTTTCCCGGGACAGTAAAACCTGACATCAGAGACACTGAGAAGAAGTCCCAACGTTCCTTCCAGACATTTTCAGTGTGGGTGCCTTCTCCACATGGTTCCTGGTTTCACTGCAGCTCTGAAGAGAATGTTAGCAAAGAGGTAATCGGGACAGTGAAAAGAGTACTCAAAGACAGGGAGAGCAAGCTCTACATTATTCTCTTGGCACTTTCCATGTAGTAGATATAGCAGGATATATATCGGTTTTGAGGACAACTCAGTGGACAGTGTAGGCAGAAATGTTCCTGGCTCACTGAATGCCGTTCCTGGAGAGGCACTGCGATCAAATCCTACAATTGCCTAATAGCACTTTCCATGTGGGAGATATGTCAAGGTGTGCTTTGGTTTGGAGCACAACTCTCTCAAGAGAACGTTAGCAAAGAGGTAACCAGGAGAGTAGAAAGCAGTACTCAAAGACAGGGAGAGCAAGCTCTACATTTCCCTCCTGGCATTTTCCATGTGGGAGATATAGCAGGATGTATATTGGTTTTGAGGAACCGTCCCCAGACAGTGTAGGCAGAAAAGTTCCTGGCTCACTGAATGCCGTTCCTGGAGAGACACTGCGATCAATGTGGGAGATATGTCAAGATGTGTGTTGGTTTTGAGGACGGCTCTCTGGAGAGACTTAGCAAAGAGGTCACACGGATAATCAGAGCAATTCTCAGAGACACTGAGACCAAACTCCACAATTCCTCCTGGCACTTTCCCTGTAGGAGATACCGCAAGACGTTTCTGTATATTGGGCACTGCGCTCTGCAGCGTGTTAGCAGAGACTTTCCCGGGACAGTGAAACCCGATGTCAGAGACACTGAGAAGAAGCCCCAACGTTCCTGCCAGACATTTTCAGTGTGGGTGCCTTCTCCACATGGTTCCTGGTTTCACTGCAGCTCTGAAGAGAATGTTAGCAAAGAGGTAATCGGGACAGTGAAAAGAGTACTCAAAGACAGGGAGAGCAAGCTCTACATTATTCTCTTGGCACTTTCCATGTAGTAGATATAGCAGGATATATATCGGTTTTGAGGACAACTCAGTGGACAGTGTAGGCAGAAATGTTCCTGGCTCACTGAATGCCGTTCCTGGAGAGACACTGCGATCAGTGTGGGAGATATGTCAAGATGTGTGTTGGTTTTGAGGACGACTCTCTGGAGAGTCTTAGCAAAGAGGTCACACGGATAATCAGAGCAATTCTCAGAGACACTGAGAACAGCTATACAATTCACTTTTGGCCCTTTGGTTGTTTTACGTATAACAAGACATTTCTGGATTTTGAGGAGAACTCCTCGAGGGTGTAGAAGAAAAAGTTGCTGGCACACTGAATGCCGTTATTGGAGACACTGAGAAACAAGCCCTACAATTCCCTCCTGGCTCTTTCCCTGTTGTTGTTGGTTGGTTTTGTGCCTAGCTCTATGGCGAGAGTAGGCAGAGACATAATTAGGTGACCTGAAGCAGTTCCTATCGAGCCCAAGAACAGTCCCCACATTTCCCTGCTGGCAGTTTCGATGTGGAGCTATGTCTTGATAGGTGCTTTGCTTTTGAGCACAACTCTCTTGAGAGAATGTTAGCAAAGAGGTAACCGGGACAGTGAAAACAGTACTCAAAGACACGAAAGCAAGCTCTCTCTTGGAACTCTGGATGTGGGACAGACAGCAAGATGTTTGGTGCTATTACATTTGGCTGTTGGGAGATTTAGAGCACAAAGATATCTAGTTGCGTAGCCAAACAGACCTGTGGGCTGTAGGCTTTCCTGCTGCCTTCAGCCTCAAAACCACCCTTTCCCACTTGGCGCCGCGCCAGGCACAAAAATGGCCTTATCTCTGGAGATTGGTCCCACGCCCAAAGAGCCAGCAGGGAAAACTATGCCTTGTTCTAAAGCTCTTTGGAAACCACTTGCGTAGTCCCACACACCTGGGGGTGCAGGCTTTCCTGCTGCCTTCAGCCTCAAAACCACCCTTTCCCACTTGGCACTGCGCTAGGAACAAAAATGGCCATCTGTCTGGAGATTGGTCCCACGCCCAAAGAGCCAGCAGGGAAAACTATGCCTTGTTCTAAAGCTCTTTGGGAACCGCTTGCGTAGCCCCACACACCTGGGGGCTGCAGGCTTTCCTGCTGCCTTCAGCCTCAAAACCACCCTTTCCCACTTGGCACCGCGCCAGGCACAAAAATGGCCATCTGTCTGGAGATTGGTCCCACGCCCAAAGAGCCAGCAGGGAAAACTATGCCTTGTTCTAAAGCTCTTTGGGAACCGCTTGCGTAGCCCCACACACCTGGGGGCTGCAGGCTTTCCTGCTGCCTTCAGCCTCAAAACCACCCTTTCCCACTTGGCACCGCGCTAGGAACAAAAATGGCCATCTGTCTGGAGATTGGTCCCCCGCCCAAAGAGCCAGCAGGGAAAACTATGCCTTGTTCTAAAGCTCTTTGGGAACCGCTTGCGTAGCCCCACACACCTGGGGGCTGCAGGCTTTCCTGCTGCCTTCAGCCTCAAAACCACCCTTTCCCACTTGGCACCGCGCCAGGCCCAAAAATGGCCATCTGTCTGGAGATTGGTCCCACGCCCAAAGAGCCAGCAGGGAAAACTATGCCTTGTTCTAAAGCTCTTTGGGAACCGCTTGCGTAGCCCCTAACACATGGGGCCTGCCGGCTTTCCTGCTGCCTTCAGTCTCAAAACCACCCTTTCCCACTTGGCGCCGCGCTAGGCACAAAAATGGCCATACCTCTGGAGATTGGTCCCACGCCCAAAGAGCCAGCAGGGAAAACTATGCCTTGTTCTAAAGCTCTTTGGGAACCGCTTGCGTAGCCCCACAGACCTGGGGGCTGCAGGCTTTCCTGCTGCCTTCAGCCTCAAAACCACCCTTTCCCACTTGGCGCCGCGCCAGGCACAGAAATGGCCATCTGTCTGGAGATTGGTCCCATGCCCAAAGAGACAGCAGGGAAAACTATGCCTTGTTCTAAAGCTCTTTGGGAACCGCTTGCGTAGCCCCACACACCTGGGGGCTGCAGGCTTTCCTGCTGCCGTCAGCCTCAAAACCACCCTATCCCACTTGGCACCGCGCCAGGCCCAAAAATGGCCATCTGTCTGGAGATTGGTCCCACGCCCAAAGAGCCAGCAGGGAAAACTATGCCTTGTTCTAAAGCTCTTTGGGAACCGCTTGCGTAGCCCCACAGACCTGGGGGCTGCAGGCTTTCCTGCTGCCTTCAGCCTCAAAACCACCCTTTCCCACTTGGCGTCGCGCTAGGAACAAAAATGGCCATCTGTCTGGAGATTGGTCCCACGCCCAAAGAGCCAGCAGGGAAAACTATGCCTTGTTCTAAAGCTCTTTGGGAACCGCTTGCGTAGCCCCACACACCTGGGGGCTGCAGGCTTTCCTGCTGCCTTCAGCCTCAAAACCACCCTTTCCCACTTGAGTCGCGCCAAGCCCAAAAATGCCCATATGGCTGGAGATTGGTCCAACGCCCAAGGAGCCAGCAGGGAAAACTGTGCCTTGTTCTAAAGCTCTTTGGGAACCGCTTGCGTAGCCCCACAGACCTGGGGGCTGCAGGCTTTCCTGCTGCCTTCAGCCTCAAAACCACCCTTTCCCACTTGGCGTCACGCCAGGCCCAAAAATGGCCATCTGTCTGGATATTGGTCCCACGCCCAAAGAGCCAGCAGGGAAAACTATGCCTTGTTCTAAAGCTCTTTGGGAACCGCTTGCGT